>NC_137823.1:31481480-31536480 GCF_963921795.1 Nannobrachium achirus
ACGCTGCGTCACTTAGTGTATTAGTGAAGGTAAATCTTGACTTAATGCAGTGGTTCTCAACCTGTGGGTCGGGAGCCCCAGGGGGTCCCCAAATTATTTTGGGGGGGTCCCCAGATGATTAACTTAATGTGCAATATTGTTTTCTCACTTAACAGTAAACAACATAAGGTTTAAGTGTATAGACTATAGAGGTTATCAGCACATTTCTAAAGTGACAATTTAAGGACCTTTTAATACCTCTAAAATGACAAATTAAACATTGGCCAAATTGTCAAATAATAGAGGTAGAAATTGTGAAAATAGCAGATCTACATGTATCAGCATGTAGATCGGCTATTTTCACAATAGAACCGTGTTATACAAAATGTAATTCCTCAACTCTTAGTGCTTCTCTGTGTGGGGGTCCCCAGTTCAAATATGATTATTTTGGGGGTCGCGGCCTGAAAAGGTTGAGAACCACTGACTTAATGGATGGCCATTGTCAAGCTGTATACATACTGCATGTGACAAGTTTGAAACCTCAAGTTACATACAGTATGTAAGGTTGCAAACCCGAAACACTTGATAATGTATGTCACTGAAGTGCACAATTGTGTGTTGTATGATGTGGCATTGCATGAAGGGGGAAGTTGTCAACACAGTTAACCATTTGAACACTCTTCTGAGTTAGAGGTTGTCAGCACAGTTAACCATTTGAACACTCTTCTGAGTTAAATTAACACTGAAATGCTTTAGCCCCTGGCCATGGAGTTGCAATACGAGTGAAACCATAAAGCCTTGTGTACACAGATGTACAACATGTCCCATGTGATCTGTGCCTGTGTAGAGGGTAATTGCGACAGACACAGGGAGACAGTCAGATGGACTGCCACAGTGCACTGAGACAGCTTCCAGCCGAGTCGGAGTGGCGTACAGGCGCGGGCGGCGAGCGAGGATGTGGTTCATCCTCTGGAGAGGCCGTGTGATGGATGGGGCGAGGGAATGCCAGACTCCCTGCATGAGATTGAGAGCAATTCTCCCCGTGCCAAAGTGGCAGAAACAAATGGCCGTGATAGGGGCTGGACCACATTGTTATGAACTCCTCCGCTCTGATGTCTTTCAGGCCCAATTGCCCCCTCCAGGGTTTGGGAGGCCTGGCTGGTTGACTGACTGACTGGTCGCCTGTTGGGTGTACTGTATGGGTGGCGGGACTGTCCATAGGACTAGCCAGCCGGGTGGCCAGGTGGCTGTGCCGTCTAGCTAGCTGGCCGGGTGGCTGTCCGACTAGCCGTCACGCTAGCTGGCCGTGTGGCTGCATGGGGGCTGGCCGGCCGGCTGGCTGGCTGGCTTGGGGCCGTTGGGCTAACTGGCCATGTCACTGGCTGGACGGATGGCTTGCTGGCTGGACGGGTGTAAGGCAATTTGGCTTGCTGGCCGGCCGGGTGTCTGGCGGGCTGACAGCCTCTGAGCTGGACTGTTTTGCATGTCTGTATTTTGGGCTGTTTGGGCCACAGCTGTCTGTCAACCCCCATCAAGCTCTCCCAGTAAAGAAGAAGGCCAGACACATGGAGTGCAAGTGCCACGAGATGTCTTCATGATTGAGACAATTTCCTGGCAAACGGTTGTGGGGGAATTCTTTATGATTTATTTATTCTTAAGAACTACAGACAGAGTTCACATATGTTTTTCCTATGCTATAGATGGAAGGTCGGTCGATTCTGTACATGATGTACTGTACCACTCTCCCAAATACAGGGACAGCAGCATGGCCAAGGCTATACAGTCTGTGATGTCATCAAGTGACTCCATTGAAAGTCTTTGTGGTTACTGTGTCTGTCCGTCTGTCTGCACTGTGTGTGTCCAGCCAGGGTGGGTTTTCTGAGGACATTCTGTTTGTGTTGGAATTGCTTTCACTACAACGGAATGAAGCCTTTTTGCTGTGGTAAATCGCAAAGAAACATTCAACAAAAGTCCTCAAAAATAAAACATCAGTTCAATCCAGTGGCTTTGGATGATGTAACATGTGACAGTCCTTCATGATTCTCAATGCCCCAGCCTCGGGAAGACGCTGCCCTTATCCATTAAAGATGAGCAAAAAAAAAAGGATTAAGGTCACAAGAACGGCATTGAGATTTTTCTTTTGCTTTTTCATTTTGTCGTTTCATTTCATTTTATATTATCGCACACGCGCACACAAAACAGTGAGAGGTGTGAAAGATCCTGCACGCAGCAGTTTACCCGTGATCATCTATCCTGCATTTACATATTGAAAACTTATTTCAGGCGATTGATTTCCCTGGGAGGCTTGTCAGTTCTCATTCATATTTCAATTTGCAAGAAAATCCTCTCCATTTCTTGGGCCGGCGCGCGCTGCAGCACATCTCCATCTGATGCGTGTGGCCTGGATAGCTGTCAGTGATAGGATTTGATCCTAAAAGTGATCTAACGCTATAGCCTTGCATCAGTGCTTGCAAGTCACTTCACATCATTCTATATATATTTCTCAAAGACGGCCAGCGCGGGTCTTGATGTATTAATTACACCGCAACTCCTCTGCTGTACTTGAAAGAAGAGGAAGCTGCTGCACCCACGCACACGTACGTGGGTGCAGCTGACACACACACACACACGCACACACACACACACATACACACACACACACACACACACACACACCTCCGCCCCCGAACACACTCCTCCTCCTCCACCCACTATTCCCCCCCTCCTCCTCACCACTGCAACAGAAGGTACGGTAGATTAGGTGTCAGATGATATTTAATGTGAAGTGGGACCTGTCTCTTTCCCCCCTGACATTGTCTCCTGGATGTGCGGCTGCAGAGCAGCGATACTACCCTGACACTTTCAATCCAGGTTCCTTCACGTGGCACTCAAGTCAAAGGAAGAAAGACGGGTGGAGAGAGGGAGAGAGAGAGAGGGAGAGAGAGAGAAGGGGGAAAGTGGCAGGAAGCGAGAGCAAAAATTGGGTGAGGGCGATGAGCGAAGGGAAACAGGAGGTGGGAGATGGGAGAGGGAGAATTCATTAACAAGAGGAGGTGAAGGAGAGTGGAGAACATGGCGAGAGACAGGTCGGGAGAGACAGGGAGGGAGAACAGTAAGGGAGCACAATGGTGCCGAGATGAGAAAGTAGAAATAGACAATAAGAGACAGAAAAGAAGAGGAGGAAACTAAGGAGAGGTTGGGAAGACGGAGCGAGAGCGAGGGAAAGAACCCGAGTCTTTGCTGTAGAATAATACGCTTTGTGCCGCGTCGAGTCCCAGCTATACCTCGCTGCAGAGCAGTTATGACACGATGTGTGGAAGGTACAGCGGAAGAGACCACACAGAAGCTGTGACATATAGCACAGCACAGAGGGATGCAAATACATACAGTACCCTGAGAAAGAGAGAATAACACCTCCTCCTCTGTTCCAAAAGAGCAAGAGATGCAGAGACAGAGAAAGTAAGAGGAAAAAATTGCGGAAGAGACAGTCAGCAATAGAAGGAGATTAAACGAGGGGATGGATCTGGGGGTGGTGGAGAGGTGCCTCCTCATATGGAACCAGGGTCGTCACAAGGGGGGGGAAAGTGGGACGGAGTTAGGGCCCAAGGTGGAGGGGCCTTAATTATTTAGATATTGAAAAATAGCAGATACAAGCTCACAGTGGGGCACCGAGTGCCGCGCTGCGAGCTTGTAGATCTGCTATTTTTGAAAAAGTCGTGAGAATGTGTGCAAATCTTTGAATATAGGTCTTTTTTAATAGAACATTTGCAACTCAAATTTTGCTTCTGGGGGGTCCCTGGAACTAAATATTTTTGAGCTGGGGATCCGTGGCCAAATACATATCATTTTGGGGGTCCTTCACATGAAAAAGTTTGAGCACCACTAACATAGAAACATGGGTTTTTCAAAAAAACAAAGACTTTTTCACAATCTTTAAAAAATAGCAGATCTACAAGCTTTGAGCTTGTATATCTGCTATTTTTCAATAGTTAAAGTACCCAGGGCCCAGAATTTGGTGTGACACCCCTGTATGGAAGCTTCTCCGTGTGAGAATGGCATTGGAGGATTGGAGACGTCAGGGCCAGGAGGATGCAGGCCCGCAGGTCTCGGAATCAATTTAAATGGCATCACCTCCTCTCCTCCCTCGCCCCACACTTCCCCTCCCCTCAACTCTTTTCTCATTTTCCACACTTTCGGCTTCACAGCCCCTCTCTCTCCCAACTCTCCCTTTCTCTCTCGCTCTCTCTCTCCGTCCTTCTCTCTCCCTCCCTCCCTCCCTCCCCGACTCATTCCAGTGTTTTGTGGAGTACTCATCTGGAAGGTGGAGAATGCTCTGTGGCAACAAAGGCAGAGCAGAGCTTCAGTGGAACAGCACATTTTACAATTCTTCGTACACCTTCGTTCCCCGTCTCCCCGTGTAAACGATGTCTTCAAAGAGAAGTTGGGGGAGTTAGCCTACCCAAATACATTTGTGAAATATTAGCGTCTGAGAATTTCCCCCGGCGTTCTAAAATGAGATATGATGACAGGTGCAAGACACCAAGAAATCTAAGTTAACTGGTTTCAACGCCCCCCCAACTCGAGGCTATTTTTCACAGAAGGTTAAAAAGGCGTTAGATGTTTTCTAGCAGGAAAAAAATCGATTCACTCCATGAGTTTCGGCAGCGAAGATGAGAAACTGCTTCAAAGAAACTCAGACACCATTTTTTCAAATTGAAAATAATGAAACAAAATACCCCAAATATAACTACGGCCATCTTTCAGCCGGGGCAAGAACTACGTCAGAACCTTGAAGAAATATGTGAGTCTAAGCTGGGGAATAGCACCTTTGACTGTCCAGATGGCTTGTGTTTTCCCTTCTCACTTTGTGACACTCAACCTGACCCACATCGTTGACTGTGTTGTGTTGTTCTGACTCCACCGGTGTCAACCATAAGATATTGTCCGACAGAGTTCTATAACTTGTGTGTGTGTGTGTGTGTGTGTGTGTGTGTGTGTGTGTGTGTGTGCGTGCGTGCGTGCGTGCGTGCGTGCGTGCGTGCGTGCGTGCGTGCGTGCGTGCGTGCGTGCGTGCGTGTGTGTGACTGACATCAGAGACACATACTTCCCACAGAGTTTGAAAACATGACCAATGATGAAAAACTCCCATACCTGCTGGGTGAAGTACAACAATGTGCAAACACAGCATCAAGATTCGTGAGCTGCTGTGATAGGAGAAGGATATCAAATGGAATCCAACTACCTTAAAAACGATATATATCCCTGCTCTGCCTGCACATAACAATGATTTTTTTTTTGCCTCGACAATGGCATCCAAGGCCCGGGGGTGCCAAGAATGGGGCGTAACTCTGTCTGTCCATCTGTTCACTTCCTCCTCCTCCCAGGTCTTTGGTCTGTCGGGGTGCTCCGTCCTCCGTCCTCCACCCTCCCTCTCACCCACACGACCCCCCTGCCTCTCCATTCTCTCTCATCTTTCCTGCCTCCTACCTCTCCTCCTCACAGCTGCCTCCTCAGCTGTGTCCACTGGCCACTGTCCCACTCCTCAGAGCATGTCCTGTTTATCTCACACAGGGCCACACACACACTCACACACACACACGCGCACACACACACACACACACACACACACACACACACACACACACACGCACACACGCAGACACACGCGCACACACACACACACACACACACACACACACACACACGCACACACACGCACGCACGCACACACACACACACACACACACACACACACACACACACACACGCAGACACACGCAGACACAAGCACACACACACACACACACACACACACACACACACACACACACACACACACACACACACACAGACACACACACACACACACACACACACACACACACACACACACGCAGACACACACGCACACACACACACACACACGCACGCTTGTGCGTGTGTGTGTGTGTGCATGCATGCATGCATTCAGAAAACACACACGTGCATGCATGTGCAAAAAATGCACAAACTCAAGTTGGTGTGCATACACAATTGAATGCATGCATAGCCATTGCATATGTGTGCGCACCCACACAGACACACACACACACACACACACACATGCACACATGTTCACACACATACACACACACACATGCTCACACACATACACACACGCACACACACACACACAGGGAGATCCCATGTTCCCCTAAGAGATACTGTACACTTTTATCTTTTTGTTTTTCTAGTGTCTGTGGAAGATCTGGCTCTGAGTCTGGGATTCCATTTCAAGTCTGTGGGATGCCACTAGGGATGGGACGATACGCGATATTATCGTTTATCGTGATAAAAAACACTCACGATAATCGTATCATGGAGATTTAATTTATCGTGATATCGTCCTCCGTCATGCACTGGGATCAATTCACCTTTTATTTGCCGAGCTGCATATCCGGTACCATTTAAACCCTCTATTGGTAAAACGTACCGTACTTATAATTATGTACTTGATACAGTCTTTTTTTCACTCTCTATCAAATGTCTTTGCCAAAAAATAGCCGATCTACAAGCTCACAACGCGTCGCAACGCGTCGCAACGCGGCGCGTTGTGAGCTTTGTAGATCGGCTATTTGTTGGCATATGTTCAGCCCCAGGATAATGGATCTTGATTATCGCGATAATATCGTAAATCGCGATTTCTCTTGTCACAATAATCGTGATATGAAATGTTCATATCGTCCCATCCCTACAACCATGCCACACAACTTCAGTACTTCAGCAACAATAACAGCAGTGACAAAGGAAAGCAAACAGCAGCGGAGCAGCTCCATAAACAACAACACAGACAACGATGACGGCGGCCGTGACAATCACAGGTTCATGCCCTGTTGCCCTTTACGTTGCCGTTCTTATGTCAAGCCGAGCAACAAATGGCTCTTTTTGACAGCGAGAGGTAAAAACCAGAGCCTTCCACAACCTGAAACGTTTCTATTGTAATCAGCACCACCCCTGAAGGTGGAGGTACCTCAGGAACGTAATAAAATAAAATAAGATAAATCACACCTAGTGTGAAGTGAGCAGTGCTATTTATGAGTTAATGTCAAACCCATTTAGGCCTAGGATTATTGAATGCTTTAACTATTGAAAAATAACAGATATACAAGCTCACAGCGCAGCACCGAGTGCCGTGCTGCAAGCTTGTACTTGTAGATCTGCTATTTTTGAAAAATCATGATTCTATAGTGTCTTTTGAATCCTTCTGAGGTTTTTTGAAAACCCATGTTTCAATGTCAGCAATCTGGCCAGCCATCGTCAAAGAAAAGGTCCTTTTCACATACCGGTAACTGGAGCTCAGTTAGTCTGTTCTTGAGAGACTACTATGTCAAGAGGTTCTCAAAACATTTCATGTGAAGGACCCCCAAAATGATATGCATTTGGCCACGGACCCCCATCTCAAAATATTTAGTTCCAGGGACCACCCAGAAGCAAAATTTTAGTTACAAACTTTCACTTAAAAAAATACATATATTCAAAGATTTTCACACAGTTTCACGACTATTCAAAAATAGCAGATCTACAAGCTCGCAGGGCGGCACTCGGTGCCGCGCTGTGAGCTTGTAGATCTGCTATTTTTCAATAGTTAAAGCATTCAATAATCCTAGGCCTAGCGTCCCGCGAAGCTTGCCCAATGTGACCCTGGGCGCACAACAAACTTTGAGCACTGCAGCGCAACGATGCAGGCCAGATGTAGGGCAAGACGCAAAGCTTGGCCAATGTGACAAACGGACAAAGCCAGATCCTTCCAGGAGCACCACTCAAAAAAAAAAAAAAAACATTAAAAAGTGGTTGATGAAGCCCTTCTCCCTTTGTGCCCCACATTGTTTATCACCTTGCTAGTAAGTCGCTCTAGATTGCTAAATGCCTAATTAAACAGTGAAAGTACTGTCGGGTTCCCAGAACTCTCCTGAGCAGGGCCCAAATTAGGTCCTGGGGACCTTATCTGAAACTGAGCCGTAGCGTGTGGAAACAAACCACAACTCGTGAAATAATGTTTCGCGGCACGGTTCGCTTATAGTTCTTGCAGTCGAAGAGTAAGCTAAAAGTAAACCTGTACTCGCTCACACGGCCGACACGGCGAGCACTCTCGGGCCTCCCGCGGGCATGCGTGCGTGCGTGTCTCTAAAGACAGCTTAATTACGGCGTTGTGCCGGGTTTGTTTCACAACACTCATGACCCCGATGCTGGTGATAGAGCACACATTACAGCACGTGTTGTTGTTATTGGTGCTAACTGTGAAATCAATGGTACAGACAGAGCAAAGGAAGGGAGTCTGTGTGTTTGTTTGTTTGTGAGGAAACTGCAAGAAAAGAAGACCGCTGCACTGTGAAACTAATTTAATAGCGGTATACACCAAGATGAGTCTCTCTCTCTCTCTCTCTCTCTCTCTCTCTCTTTATCTCACTTTTTATGGCCTTACTCACCCCTCACTTTCTCTTGTATATCTAAAATAGGGGTCTTCAACGTTTTCCGGCCAAGGACCCCTTACTTTAGACAGAGATGAAGCAGGGACCCCCACAACCTTTTCAGATTCCATATAGTTTAATTGTTTGACAGCACAATCATCAGGGTATTGGATTCATGTCAATTTGTGTTTTCAGATATTTGAACCGTCATGACCTAATAAACTTGACCTATCACTCTGTACTTAGCCTGCTCTTTTCCCCCTCTACACCAAACCTCTTTGCCGAAAATAGCTGATCTACAAGCTCAAGTTCAAGTTGTGGTCGGTGGTGTCTAGTCAGTGGGTGGGACTGTCTGTGGCGGCCGGGCGTGAAGATCTGCCCATATATGGACCGGACATCCGTAATGCGTCATCAACGCAATATAACCCCGGCAACGACGGGCAATTATGGACATGCCTGACATCAGCGCACGTCGGCTTCCAGGCTGACATCGGACACACACACACACACACACACACACACACACACACACACACACACACACACACACACACACACACACACACACACACACAAATGAAAGTACTTGATACTTGCACTTTCAAGCATGCTTATCACTACAAAAACATAACTTCCCGCGGTTAAATATCTGCAGCCAAAGCGGTGTTTGTTGTTCCACTTAAATGAAACGTATTCATGTATCACGGTGGAGGGACAGAGAGAGAGAGAGAGAGAGAGAGAAAGGGGGAGAATCCCAGCCAGATTTAACATGTCATAAATTACACACTTACATTCTTGCTTCAGCTTGCTTAGATTATCGCCCGCGACTAAATTATATTCTATTTTCCACTGGTCTATAATGGCGAGACCAGTAATTCACACAGGCCCTGCCGACCGCTGCATGCGCTCTGAAGGCCCTGTTGTTTATCACGAACACCCTCGCCGTACACTGTACTGTAGGTCTACACAGGGGCGTCACAAGGGGTAGGAAAGTGGGACTGAGTTGGCAGATATACAAGCTCACAGCGCGGCACTGAGTGCCGCGCTGCGAGCTTGTAGATCTGCTATTTTAGAAAAGTTGTGAAAATGTGTGAAAATCTTTGAGAAGATGTATTTTTTAAGCGAACATTTCTAACTCAAATTTAGCTTCTGGGGGTCCCTGGAACTAAATATTTTGAGATCGGGGTCTGTGGCCAAATACATATCATCTTGGGGGTCCTTGACATAGGTTTCTTGCACACAAAAATAGCAGATCTATAAGCTCACAGCGCGGCACTCGGTGCAGCGCTGTGAGCTTGTATATCTGCTCTTTTTCAATAGTTAACATTCATGGGGGGCCCGCAGTGAATCCGAATTTGTTGTGACGCCCCTGGGTCTACATAAGGCTTAATGAAGATAAGAGATCAGAGATCGCATAGAAAACAATTGGTAATGCATATAGCGTTGATCTCACACGTGTGCGTCTGCCAGCATAGATTAATCTGCATGAGACACATTCCTCAATTAAGGAATGTGTATTTGTTTTCTCTGTTTCACAGTGGGGGTTGTGTGTGTTTGTTTTTTCTTTGTGGTATCCTGATAGAAGACTCTGAAACGCTACACTGCCTTGTTGAGACTCGCCAATCATCCTGACTTTTCTCCCCGGCTCTGGTGTTTTTTTTTTCCCCGGGCCGGAGCCGCGGGAGCCGCGGCGCGATCAAGAAAACCCGAGCCGGGAAAAACTACAGCTGGATTTGGCAGACGGAAAACTTTGAGATTGAGTTTGACAGTGTCGGAGTGGCGGTAGAGTGATATTTAATACAGCGGGGAGGAAGGAGAGGAGCGAGGTAGAGATGGGTGAATGATGATGGCTGCCGTCTCTCTCTGCTTCTTCGCCACTCACATCGCTGGGGATGGGACGATACGGAGGTTTCATATTGCGATTATTGTGACCAAAGAAATCGCGATTTACGATATTATCGCAATATCAAAACATCCCCAACATCCATTATCCCGGGATGGAACATTTGCCAAAAAATAGCAGATCTACAAGCTCACAACGCTTGTAGATCGGCTATTTTTTGGCAAAGAGATTTGGTAAAAGAGAGGGAGAAAAAAGACTGTATCAAGTACATACCAGTATATTATAAGTACTATGTTTTACCAATAGAGGTTTTAAGTGGTACCGGATATGCAGCTCAGCAAATAAAAGGTGAATTGATCCCAGTGCATGACGGAGGACGATATCACGATAAATGAAATCTCCACGATACGATTATCGTGATTGTTTTTTTATCACGATAAACAATAATATCGCTTATCGTGCCATCCCTACACATCACACGCTGACGGTGGGAGGCAATCTCTGCCAAACACAAACAAGGGTAAACACATCCACGCGTCCCCCCCCCCCCCCTCCCAACTGTGCACACATACAAACAGAAATGCACCGCACCAAAGTAAGTGCACGTGCATACACGTGGACAGCATTGCCATGTATCCCGTGATGCAAACAAGCAAGCATACGTGAACCATGATGATCTCACTTTCTCGCTCACACACACACAACCACACCAGCACGCATGCACACACACACACACACACATGCATGCACGCATGCACAAAGATGTCAGTCACAGCATAGTTATTCTGGAGGGAACAACGTTAATTAGTGGAAAAGACATCAAGTTTTGCCTTTAGTTTGAAGTGCAATGAAGACACTTCATGTCACTAACTTCCATCTCTGAACACACACACACACACACACACACACACACACACACACACACACACACACACACACACACACACACACACACACACACACACACACACACACACACACACACACACACACACACAGGCACGTCATTATTTCCATTCAATTGGATTTCTCTCCACTTGAGTGTTACTAATAGAAAGAAAATGAGCAGCAAGTCAAAAGCACTTTGAAGTTGGCCAGCATAATGGAGATGATTGATAGTTGATGTTCTAAATAGCAGGGCGATTGCATCTGGAGCTTGGAAAAAAACAACGTGGAAAACAGCATCGCTTATGAGAGAAAACACAATCAGTAGTTTTCTACGACGCTCACAAATTGAAGCGTGGGCTCCGCCCACCCACAGCGCACGCTCGTATACACCAGTGTTGATTTCGTCGACTAAAAATATGAAGAAAAATGTTTGTCGACTGTGTTTTTTTCACTGACAAAAACAAAATAAAAACGAAATAAAATCTAAGCTGTGATGAATAAAACTAAGACTAAATATATTGTCAATTTCGTCACCAAAATAAAAACTACACTAAAAAGTTAGGGAGGGACTAGTGGAGAAGAGTGTCATTTTATGTTTGGTTGCTCTCAGGTGTTGCTTGCTGAAAATAGCAGATCTATAAGCTCACGTGTTGCAGTGCGACACGTTGATCGAGCTTGCTATTTTCAGCACACAAGTGTAAACCAAGTCATTACGATGCCATCAAGGCCTGCCAAAATACATTTTAGTTGACTAAATCAACTGTTGATTTAGTCGCCTAAAATGCGACTAAAACTTAAACTTTTCAGGTGACAAAATTATGACTAAAACTAAATGACATTTTATTCAAAAGACTATGACTAAAACTAAATCAAAATGTTCTGTCAAAAACAACACTGGTATGCACACATACAACAACGCATACAGCGGTGAATCCCAATGTCTGCCCAACAAAACGCACGTAAGCACTCAGCGACAAGCGCACGTACGTGCACACATGCACACAAGCACACTTTGGCGCTCACCAGGGGCGTCACAAGGGGGAGTTACTAGGGCCCAAGGTGGAGGGGCCTATTTTATACTTTAGCTATTGAAAAATAGCAGATATACAACCTCACAGCGCGGCGCAGAGTGCCACGCTGCGAGCTTGTAGATCTTGACGTGATAATGGGTGCAAATCTTTGAATATGTGTATTTTTGAAACGATCATTTGTAACCAAAATCTTGCTTCTGGTGGGTCCCTGGAACTAAATATTTTTAGATGGGGGTCCATGGCCAAATACATGTAATTTTGGGGTCTTTCACATGAAAAGGTTTGAGCACAACTGACGTACAGTAGAAACAAAGGTTTTTCAAAAAACCTTAGAAGGATTTGAAATATTCAAAGATTTGCACACATTTTCTAAAATAGCAGATCTACAAGCTCGCAGCGTGGCACCGCTGATCTGCTATTTTTCAATAGTTTAAGCACAAAATCTGCAAAATAATGCGTTCCCATTAATGGGGGGCCCGCAGTGAATCCTTGTAACCAGGGCCCCGAATTTGGTGCGACACCCCTGGCGCTAACACAGGAACACTGATGCAAATGGCCCTTGAAGGATGGGGAGACTCCACAAAGTGAATGGATAACTAAATCAGTAAATAATAGAATAATGGAATACATTTGTTGCTGGTTGAAATGGGTCCTTCGGAGGATTGGCCTTCACTCTGTGGATGTGATCTGAGAGATGAAGAGAGGGAGAGAGGGAGAGAGAGAGAGAGTGAAGGAGAGGTGTGTAGAGAGAGAGAGAGAGAGAGAGAGAGAGAGAGAGAGAGAGAGAGAAGGAGAGCGGTAGGGTGGGAGCTGAGTAAACACCGCTCATCAGCTCTGTTGAGATAGTAGCTTTGGGGAGGCCGAGATAAGGCCATTTTGGCCGAGGCAAATCGTGCATCCATCACGGCGCTTATCGGTCACTTGGGAAAGGTGCCTATAATAAATCGTCAGCCGCAGCGTCGATAGCTCAGCGCCAGAGAATGGGGGAGACGGCAGTGCGTTGCTCTCTGCTTGTTTGAACAGTGTGACTTATTTGGAGGGCAATCAAACAGAATGGAGATATTTATGGCGTGAGCAGCGCCCGTCATATCTAGCCGAGCGGGTGGGGGTGAGGGGGGGAGGAGACGGTGGGCGGTTTGTGTCGGGGTGTACAGGGGAACGGTGATGGCTTCCAGATTTTCGGAGCGCGAAAGAATATATGAAGGAGGGGAAAAAAAGTCGACTTTTTTTATTATGTACGGAACCTGAACCCGCTCACCCTGTAAGGTTGCATTGTTTTCCCCTCTCATTCAGTTGGGAAGTATCGAGGTCAGGAGTTCATCTGATTCTGGATCAGTGCATACAGTACAGCACTGTGAAGAAGTCAACGTGCTGCTAAACTTTTGTTTACTCGCGGTTGCCAAGCTTGGACAGATTTCTGTTCAGTTCAGTTTGACTGACCCGTTGAACTGTTCAATGCAGTTCATTTAAGGTCCTAATAAATAGCATCCTACACTTCACGAAAGAGGAATGGAGGGAGCACAAAAATTACAAGAAAATTAACCTCATTTATAACAAGATTACATTAGTGATGCAACAACTGAAAGATAGATAAATAAATATGCTCTCTCTCTCTCTCTCTCTCTCTCTCTCTCTCACACACACACACACACACACACACACACCATTTTTATTTTGACTTTTGGGATCAAATATGCTCAGTGCGAGCCGGGGATTGAAAGGAGGCAGGTCTTGGAGAGAGCAGTGACAGCTACGGAGACAGAAGGCAGCAGAGAAACCCCAGCTCAAACCACCCCATCAGTACACCTCTCTGTCTCAAAAGCTGCATCTGATTCTCCCCTCCTCCCACACCCACCCATCTCTCGCAGAAAGTTGAGGCTTATTCTCTCTCTCAACCTGATTACCATTTCATCATGAAAACCCAGTCCACAACATGGTCTAACATGGTGTAATATCGTCACTGTCGGGCAGAAACCTTGTATCTCCAAGTTTCAAATTTGTATGTTTTTTCTCAAAGTAAAGCCCTGCTTCATCATACAAGGCCGTCGCACAAAGGTAGTGAAAACAGCCGATCTTTGTAGATCAGCTGTTTATTGTCATACCTCCAGACAAGGTCCCCCTATGGGATAACCAGCGCCATCTGGCGCTGCAACAGAGTAAAACTCATAAGCTCCCGTACGAGAAATATCATTTGTCGGTAGGGCTGTCAATCACAAACGAGGGCGCCGCCCCCGAGTGTATAAAAGCCCTGCGGGCTATCATAACTTCCTCTTCCGCACCTCTGCTTACCTGCAACTAGTGTCGCGAACTCAGCCATATAAGTATATTTTTCTGTAAAGTTTAGCCTAAGCGTTGACTAGGAAGTCGGCCACTGGCCTTTATAGATTATTCTCCTGTACGTTTCTACTTCTATTCTTCCTAACAGTTCGGTCTTTTTCTTCACTTTCGCTTTGAGTCTTTACTTCTTCTCTGTACGTTCTGCCACGTGTCTCCCTGCCTTAGCTTAGCTTCGCTTAGCTTCGGTTAGCTCACGATGGCAGCTCGTCGACCTACAGTTAGCAGCCTGCTAGCTAGGGTACCGAAGAAGTGCGGCCTTCCCAGCTGCAAAGGCCTCATCGCCAATGAAGATACACATCCGTTCTGCATTGTCTGCATGGGGGTAGGACACGCCTTGGCCTCTCTGTCCCCTCCGGCCCCGGCCACGGGGGTGAACTGTGCTGAATGCCTCCAGTACGATGTTCCAGCCCTCGAGGCACGATGCGAGATCGCTGCCGCAGGCTACGGCCTTCACACCACGGTCTCCGCCGGAACCCTCCCAGACACCTCTCCTCGTGTGCCGGACAGCGCTGTACGCCACAGCGCTGCTTCTCGCCACGTGGTTAGGCCTCCAGCGGCCTCGCCCTCAGCTAGCTTCGGTAGCCCCGTTGCTAGCGGGTCTGCGGCCCCTGTTTCCACTGCTGTTTCTCCGACGGGCTCGACTGGTGCCGTGCCCAAGAAGAGAACATGCAAGACCGCCCACGTTGTTTCTCCGCCAGCTGCAACATGGACCGTCCCCCCCAAGGAATTCCACCCTCTAGTCGTCGGTGACATTCCTCTCTCCTTCTCCGTCCCCCAGCTACGGGCTATGCGGCCACCTAGCCCCGTCTCCTGGCATGCTAGCGACGGAGACGAACCGGAGCTAGAGGACTGCGACATGGAGGAGTTGGACACGGAGGGTGAGTACTCGGAGGAGGACGAGTCCTCTTTCCCCTCCGGACAGGGCGGAGGCGCGGCCAGGGTGGTTCCTCATGCCGAGGCTTCCATCTCCGCCGCGTCCTCCCAAGCCCCTTCTGCCTCTCTCCCCCCTTCCATGCCGGCTGGGGCGAGAGGGGCAGCGGCGCAAGACCCAGACTCCATCCCCATGGACGAGCTCTCGGTGCTGGAACGCGCCACCATCCGTTGTGGCCTGGAGCTGCCACTCGGAGACGCGCCACTCGGACCACGGGCTAGGATTCCTCTCCTTGGCCAGGATTTGGAGTCCTCTCCCCCGCGTCGGATGGAAAAGCTCCCACTAGTCCCAGGCTTTGCAGAGGCCCTGCATTCAACCTGGACTACACACAAGGACCCCCCCAAGCTCCCCTTCCTGGTCGATTACCGCGACGCAGAGAAGGCGGGAATCCCCTTGTGCCCTCCCATGGACAAGCTGATGGCCCAGTCCCTGGTAGGGAGCCTCAAGCCTAGCCATGAGCGGACCGGTCCTGGAGGCCGGCCTCCCCTCAATCTGGCCGTGGGTAAGAAGCCTCCTGGGTTTGCCATAGCCTTTGATGACAAGCAGTCTTCAAGGGTGAGGAACTCTTACAGATCGTCCGCGCTGGCAGCCAGGACGATGAACGCCACCCAGCTGCTGCTTTTCTCCACCAGGCGCCTCCTCAGCGAGATGCGGGAGGTGCCTGACGTGTTGGTGGAGGAAATGGACAAGTCGCTGCGCATGCTGATGGACCTGAATGTCCACGCGATCGAGTGGCTTGGACATGGCATGGATTATTGCATCCAGGCGGAACGTGCCAGGTGGCTAGACAAGGTAAAGTGTCCTGGCAGTTCCGGAGAGGAGACCGAGAAGGTCCTGCAAGACCTCCCCGGCCACCCTACCTCCCTCATGGGCGGTGGACTGGAGCTTCTCCGCCAGGAGGTGGCGGATAAGAAGATCACTCTGGAGCTCCTGGGAGCCACGACGGACCCCCAGGTACCCAGAAAGGAAAAGAGACAGGGACGGAGCAAGGCCCCTGGTCAGGCTGACAGGGGGCGCTCTACCTCCAAACAGGGGAAACAGAACAATCCCCCTAGGACCCCCTCTTCTTCCTCCGCGGGACCCCCTCACACTGCAGTGGGGGCTCAAGCCCGCTCTCAATCCCGCCACCCTCCCAGGCACGGGATACCGGCCAGCTCCCACAAAGCCCGTGGGAAGCCGCCGCGAAAGTGACACTGGACTCTGGCGGGGTCCCCCTGAAATTTCAGGGGACCCCCCCTTGCAAGCGCAGACGTTTGGACAATACAAAAATTTTTCTCATGCCAAGAAATTAATGTTTATTCCTCCTCTGTGCTCTCCTCCAGTGCCTGTAATAAAAAGTGTGTTGATGAAACAATGCCTGTTTATTTCAAACCCACCTGCTTTACTACAGACGACCCCATTTTGCATGAATTTAACCAGTGTAGAGAAGTCCAGGCTGGAATTTCTTTCCACTCAGAAAATATCGCTTCCTCCAGTCATGCAGACAGGTTACAAGCAGAATATTTCTCTTTGCAAAATGTTCCCAGACAAGCTAATTCCTATTCACAGTGGTATAGTCTCTCTAGTGTGCAATACCCCTCTGTCTCCACCGAGCGGCACTGTTATGCCGACTCTAGTTCAGGACAGGAGTTTGGTCTTAGCGTCAGGGAAGAAGCCAACACATATCACCCAGGGTCGGCCTCGTCTTCCCGCAAGGAAGCATATAAAGGCCTTAGCACAGGTTATAAACGTAAATACAATTCCCCGAGCCGGGGATTATGTTACTTATGCGATGAACCCTGTCCCCCGGGCTCCACGTTGTGTGTCGCATGTATTATTAACAAGCGAGGCTTCTTGGAGGTCACGTGTTCGTCTCCCACCGGATACGGAAATAAGCGTACCGGAAACGGAAACGCTCTTTCCGCCGGTGACTCCGCGCCTTCCGGCCCGGCGTCTAGCGGATACGGATACGTGCCCGGATATGGAACCTTTCCCTCCCGGCCCAGTAGTTCCGCTCAGGCGGTACAACCCCAAGGCTTCTCCGTTGCTCAGCAACACGTTAGCACAGTGTGCAGAGCAATGGAAACGTTGCAATCCGAATCACTGGGTGTTTCGGACGGTGACGCGGGGTTACAGACTACAGTTCGCAAAAAAAACCTCCCTATCCAGCAAGGTTATTTATACTCGAGCCCGCGGCTTGAAGGCCGATGCCTTGAGGGAGGAGATAAGCTCACTATTGCGCAAGGGCGCTATAGTGGAGTTATCACGCGACCAGAGCCGTTTAGGCTTCTGGAGCCGTTATTTTCTGGTTCAGAAAAAAGGAGGGGGGCTGCGTCCGATTATGGACTTACGTGCTCTGAACAAGCACTTGAAAAAGTTCAAATTCAGGATGCTGACGTCAGAGTCACTGATGAAATCAGTGAGACAGGGGGATTTCCACTGTTCAGTGGATCTGAAGGACGCTTATCAGCACATCCTCATTTATCCCCCACACAGGAAGTTCCTGCGGTTCGCCTTCGAGGGGCGCCTGTACGAGTACACGGTCCTCCCTTTCGGTCTTTCTCTGAGCCCTCGGGTTTTCGTGAAAGTGACCGAGGCAGCCATTGCTCCACTGAGGCATCAGGGAGTCAGGCTGGCGAACTACATAGACGATTGGATGATTTCCGCCGCCTCCTGCTCAGAAGCGGCGCACCATACCAATCTGGTGTTGTCACACCTGAAGGCCTTGGGTTTCAACGTCAACTTTGGCAAAAGCATGTTGTTACCCTCCCAGCAGATTTCCTTTATAGGAATATCTCTGGACTCGGCCACCATGTCCGCTCGCCTCTCCCCGGAGAGGGTGGACAGGTTTCTGGCTTGTCTCGGCTCCTTCCGACTGAACCAGGTGGTCAGGTACAAGGAGTGCATGAAGTTGACTGGGCTGATGGCTTCAGCAGTGCAACTTCTGCGTCTGGGCAGGTTTCATATGAGACCTTTCCAGCGGTGGTCACTGGCGCTCAGGATTCCTTCCCTGCAAGGGTACAGGAAGGTGACAGTCAGCCAGGTCTGCATGGACGCTCTGGTCCCATGGAGGGACCAGGCGTTGTTGACAAGTGGGGTCTCCATGGGCGAAGTGGTGTCACGCAAGGTGATCACCACAGACGCCAGCCGCTCGGGGTGGGGCGCCACCCACGAGGGGCGCTCAGCCAGGGGTCTTTGGACCCAGGCCATGTTGGAGTACCACATCAACTATCTGGAATTAATGGCGATCTACTTGGCGCTCAAGCATTTCGAACCATTTCTCCGGGGTTGCCATGTCCTGGTCAGGACGGACAACACGGCGGCCCTGTATTATCTCAACAAACAGGGCGGCCTCTCCTCGCGTACGCTGGATCAGCTGGCGCGCGAGATGACCCTCTGGTGCTTGCCTCGGTTGAGGTCCATCAGAGCCTCCCATGTCCCGGGCCTTCAGAACGGCGGCGCCGATCTGTTGTCCAGGGGGGAGCCTCGTTACGAGGATTGGTCTCTCCACCCTGCGGTGGTGAGGCAGATTTTCTCCAGGTTCGGTCGACCGCGAGTCGATCTCTTTGCCTCCCAGGAGAACGCGAAGTGTCCCCTTTACTTTTCAGTGAGGGGACCTTCTCCTCTGGGGATGGACGCGTTTGCTTACGAATGGCCACAAGGTCTTCTCTACGCGTTTCCACCCCTGGAACTGATTCTTCCCACTCTGGAGAGGATCAGATGTTCCAACCAGGAGGTTCTTCTGGTGACACCATCCAGGGGAGTGTGGAGGTCTCTGATCACCCCACTGCTCTCTCAACCCCCTTGGCGGCTTCCCTTGCTCAGGGATCTGCTGCGCCAGGCAGGGGACGAGATCTTCCATCCAGACCCACGGGGCCTAGACCTGTGGGTTTGGCCCGTGAGAGGGAGAACCTGCTTGCAGCAGGCTTCTCACCGATGGTTGTAGCCACTATTCAGAGTGCTAGAGCCCCCTCTACTAGGGCTGTGTATGATGGAAGGTGGAATGCCTTTTTGGACTGGTGTGAGCTACAGGAGCCACCTGTGGTGGCTCATATAGCTTCGGCCCAGAAGGTGTTAGATTTCCTGCAGGACCGCCTGGACCTTGGTCTGGCGTTCTCTACACTGAGGGGTTATTTAGCGGCTATTGATGCCTGCCACCTGGGGGTGGCAGGCAAAGGCCTTTCTAAAATCCCTGAGGTGGTCCAGTTCATGCATGGTGTGGACCATTTGAGACCTGTGACCAGAGCCTTGTTTCCTGTTTGGGATCTACAAGTGGTTCTTGAGGGCCTTTGCAAGGCACCCTTTGAACCGATTGGGAGGACCTCTTTGAAACATTTAAGTTTCAAAACAGCTCTTTTGCTTGCCTTGTCTACGGCTAAGCGTGTGAGCGACCTTCATGCGCTCTCTGTGAGCCCTGATTGTATGAGGTTTCTCAATAATGACTCCAAGGTTCTTCTTAAACCTCATTTGAGTTTTATTCCTAAGAACCGAGTGGTCCCGAAGGAACCTGTTGTTTTGACGGCTTTCCATCCTCCTCCGTTTGCATCAGAGGAGGATAGGCGTCTTCATTGTCTTTGTCCAGTTAGGGCCCTGAAGGCCTACTGTGATAGGACGGTGGACAGCAGGTCTACTTCTCAGCTTGTCGTGGTCATGAATGCCCGTCAACGGAAAGCGGTGTCCAAACCCACTCTGTCGAGATGGCTTGTGGATGCTATTAGGTTGGCTTACACCCGGTCTGGGTCTGAAGTGCCGGAAGCACTTAAGGCCCACGGTACTAGGGGTGTGTCTACCTCTTGGGCTTTGTCCAAAGGTGTCTCCATTGAGGAGATTTGTGCAGCGGCGAATTGGTCTTCGCCGTCCACCTTTGCGACCTACTATCACCTGGACGTTGCGCCTTCTGCTATGGCGCATACGGTTCTGGGTGCTGCTGCCCTTCCTACTATGTAGTGGGGCGGCTCTCTCCCCTTCCTGAGATAGCATGCTGCTGTCTCTAGGATACGTGGGGGGACCCTGAGTTTTTCCCTTATATTATTGCAATTTTATAAGGTGGACCTGTGTCTGCCCTTAGTGCATAAGGCAGGCCTCGGTCTGTCAGGGTCTTTTTCTGTCTGAACACGCCCAGGCCCTGTGGGTCTGGGTCGGATCAGTCCTGAAAGGGGTCACGTCGGTTGACAGGACCTCCTTTCCGGGTGTGGTCGGTGTGCACGACAGTCTTGTCGGTTCATGACTTCTCGGGGAGTATATGAGTCCCATAGGGGGACCTTGTCTGGAGGTATGACAATAAACGTATAGGTTCCGAACGGAACCATGTTTATTTAATACCGGAGGACAAGGTCCCCCGAATAAAGCCCCTCGGTTCGCTAGTTGCGGGCGCAGAGGTGCGGCTTTAGAGGAAGTTATGATAGCCCGCAGGGCTTTTATACACTCGGGGGCGGCGCCCTCGTTTGTGATTGACAGCCCTACCGACAAATGATATTTCTCGTACGGGAGCTTATGAGTTTTACTCTGTTGCAGCGCCAGATGGCGCTGTTATCCCATAGGGGGACCTTGTCTGGAGGTATGACAATAAACATGGTTCCGTTCGGAACCTATACGTTTTCACTAGTTTAGTTTACGAACGGTTTTGGACATACAAGGTTTTCACCCCGACAACGACGATATACTGTTATGTGTATGTCTCTTGCCCTCGTCTCTGAAAGTACTTAAGAACACTGGGAGGTGAATTTATATTGTGTTACCGCTCAGCCCGCCCGCCGCCCGCCCGCCCACCCACCCACCAAACACTGGGGTTAGCGTCCCCTGACCCTGCACTTCAAAGTTGCAGTCGGAGGAGTGAAGCGAGGCTGATCCACATGCCCCTATTATGGTGCAATCTGGGCCAATAAACAGACAGATACAGTCCCAGACTCACTGAACAGAAAGGGGTTTAATGATTTGTTCTCTTTTTCCATGATTCAATACTTTGCTGCTGTTGCAGCGGTCCCGTTTCTCTATTTTCTGCCAAAGCCCCTGTGGGCCCACTGAGCGGTAATTTAGCGGGCTATTACCGTAAACGTGGGGGGGTTCATCAAGACAGGTTATTTGATTCAAGCGGTTCGCCGATTTCGTCTGTGCCGTCGTATTGTGACTGGAAGGCAATGCGAGCATTTGTGGCCTCTATAGCTCCTTTATCAGCGACCTTTGGTGAACATTTCAGTGAACGTTGCTTTGTATTTCGGCCGTCAACCTTTTTACGGCTGCTAAATCAATACTACAATTGTGGAAATATTCCTTTGGATATAAGTCAGTCAGAAAGGATATATTCAGGGGATTTACCGCACACACAAAAACTCATCCCGGGCGGTTTTGCCACCCTGCCCCATATCGTGTCAGACTCACTGCTTCGAAAAGATCCATTTTGACAAGGTGCATCGGTGTGATTTGATATTAAAGAAATGATACAGAACCCCCTTGACCATTCACTTTTCAATTCCAAAGCCATAAGACATCGACTGGAGGATAAACAACGCCGCTGCAACCTCTTCTTCCTCTTTTTCTTCCTCTTCTCCTTCTTTTCCTCTCCTTCCTCTTCTTCTTTTTCTTCTCCTTTTCCTCCCCTCTTCTTTTCCTTCCTTCTCCTCTGTGGAAGGGCGTTCATTCCATCTGGGGAGGCCCGGGGGGAGCTGCGGGTGGGGGAGGGAGGGGGGTTGATTGAAAAGCCCCAGGTTCAAAGCACTATTACATGGCACTGTGTCTGAGCTTTTTCATCTGGAATGGGTATCTGGGGGCCGATGAGGAGACAGATAGGATATCAGAGCCAAGGATGATACAAGGATCGCCTCTTGAAAATCAATCGGCGGACGGCCCCACATTGGTTTCGCCTATTTATTTCTGCATCAGTGCCGCGGAGGCCCTTCATCCATCTGGGCTTCAGCAAAAAGTCTGAGGCACAAGGTAAGATCTGAGCCCCCCCGGAGCGAGGGTGGCATGCTGGCATCCCAGGCCATCACCACAACGGACAGATGGACGGACGGACGGACGGACGGACGGATGGACGGACGGACGGACGGACATACTGTACATATACATACATACTAAAGCATTCACCAAATATTCGAATATTCGAATATCAAAGTCACTATTCGACGTTGTTCACAAAAGTCGAATATTCGCTTCTTTTTTTTATTTTATTGTTTTCTCTTTATAAAATATATAGTTTATAAAGCTTGGCTAGATAGGAAGTCATAAGAATGAGTTGTCAATGCCCCTGGTGGAGGAATTTGTTAATTCTCTAACCTTTTTAGGATGTGACCCCCAAAATAAACATATTTGAACTGGGGACCCCCACCCTGACAAGCTTTTGGAATTGTAGGTATTACATTTAATCTGACTCGGTTCCGCAGATAAATATTGTGAATATAGCAGATCTACATGCTCACAACGCCTCGCGTTGCGAGGCGTTGTGAGCATGTAGATCGGCTATTTTCACAATGTTCGCCTCTTGCTTACTTAATATTTGACAGTTTGGCTAGTCCTGTCGAATATTCGACTATTCGAATACTTTGAGGTCGAATAATTCGAATACTAAAAATCACTATTCGTGAATGCCCTAACATATAGATACATATCGTCACTGTCGGGCCAAAACATCGTATATGCTTTTCCGAGAAGTAAAGCCCTGCTTCATCAGACAAGGCTGTCGCACAAAAGTAGTGAAAACAGCAGATCTACAAGCACACAACGCCTCGGGGCGCGAGGCGTTGTGTGCAGGGTTGTTAGGGTTACTTTTAAAAAGGAATCCCCTACAGTTACAAGTTACTTGCAAAGAAAATGTAGTCAGTAACGTAATCTGATTATCACAATTTAAAAAGTAACCACTAGTTACTTTCAGTTACTTTTGGATTACTGTTTAGAAAAACTCTCTAATTAAATAAAACAAGTTTTACCATTGATAACTAGACAAGAATATTGAGCCAATGAAATTAGGAAAAGGACAACAGAATCTTACTTAAGCGATGTGGCAGTACTTTACACTGATTCGACTTGATTATTTTATTGTTTGGCGTTATAACTTATTTGTAAAATTCATGAGGGCAAAGGGGAGAATGTAATCCAGCATGTAACCCCCATCATTCAGATCCGTTACTGTAATCCAGATTACTCATTTTAAAATGTAACCTGAGACTTTACAAGTTACCTGTTTTTTGTAATCTGATTATGTAATCCCGTTACATGTAATCCGTTACTTAACAACCCTGGTTGTGTGCTTGCAGATTGGCTGTTTTCACTAGTTTAAACCATTTCTAAAATGATAAATACAAAATGAACGTCTTGGACATACAAGGTTTTCACCCGACAACGACGATATATAGATTCCTCGTAGAGGAATATTCTATATCAAATCCCACGTTCACTCTTCAGGGACATCATCTGTGGTCTTGTGATGGCCACCGCCTCACGTGTAAATATCAAAATTCACGATCTCTTAGCTTGTTACCTACGGTGCAAAGGTTGGTTTCGTTTGCATTCAACCACACCCAAACAATTAACATCACACAGTTTCTTGTCTCAACCAGGCTGACAAGCCTTCACCACAAATGCTACAAAATTAATGTCTCTATTTGTAACAGAAACATGCCTTTTTTTCCACCCACCAAACTTCAAACCCCAACTGTTTTGTTCCACCAAACGTCAACCCACAAAAGAGATCGCATGTTGAGGGGCCTTTACTGAGCACATCTCTAAAAGCACTTTTACTTCTGCCCATAAGATAAGGGCACCACAAATGTGAAAGGTTGTACAGTATTTTGTAGAAATATTTTCCCCCTGCAGCTTCATCAGGTCCTGTTCCTGTATGATATTTAGTTTGACCAAGCCAATATTCTCCCTCATTTGTCATTGTGTTATGTCAGTTTGCTCAGTTAACACTTTGTTAAGTTGTGGTTATTTTGAGAGTAGTTATATTTCTTTGACCTCTTTTTATAGGCCTATTCATCATATTCTTGGTTTATAGTTTTTGCATTTTGGCGGTAAACAAATAGCCAGGTTTTCATCTGGAACTCCTGCTTCCTCTGTGCCTCACCGCATGAACCCTAACATTACTGTTACAGTACATTTTAAACACAGTTTTGTTATCTTAATATTAGAGCCTGGTTTGCAAGGAATATGATGGTTTGTAGACATTTTTGTCATGTCACGTCGTGGATACTTCCAAGTTCTACACGGAGCTGTCTTGACTGTCTACGTCCAAAGATCAGGCTTCCCCCCTCACACCATACTGTACCTCAAAACATTGTGGATCAATACAATTTTGATAAGTGGAAATGTCATGCCTTTTAAAGGTCTCCTGACATTGTAGTTATGGAAACCTCTCGGTAAAATATAAAATCACAAGGCCAGAATATATAGTATAATAAGTATAACTTATTGAAAAGCATAATCATAAACTGTGGCAATGAACAAGTGAAAGTGAAACTGGAGAGCTGAATATCCACGTGCGACTAAAGCCTGAATTATAGTTGGGCACCGAAAACAGCTGATCTACAAGCTCACAACGCGTTGTACCACAACGTGTTGTGTATTACTAGAATATTGGACGTGATTTCATGTTATCATTATCATTAGGTCCCCCTAGAATCTAGGGGGACATACGGTAAAAGTGTCACAGTGTACCTTTAAGACCTAGAAGAAATGAATTGAGTTGAAATCCAAAGTGAACGTTGAAAGGGAAGAAAAATCAATGTTATTTGTTTGTTTACATTTGGTTCCAGCCTGTGTAATTCCACGGTAGCTTTTCTCATGCCTCTTCCTTTCCATGGTGGCGTCATGAAGAAAGCTGTCAGAGAAAACACATCTCAAATATAAAACTGGCGCCGGCAACAATGTGACCTTTAAAAAAAGGAGAGAGAGGGAGGGAAAAAAAGGAAGCACGGAAAAATGAGGAAATGTTCCTCTCTTGGCATTACATTACGCTTGAAGGTTAACGGCCACCACTCCATCCCTCACCCGTCAACACACACTCTCTCAACTCCGTCCTCTCGTTTGGGAACCCTCTCAAAAGAGAGAAAGCGAGAAAAAAAGAGAATAGAAGCCTGCAGTGGTGTAAATTAACGAAGTACATACTTAAGTACTTAAGTACTGTACGCAAGAACAGTTTTGAGGTATTTGTACTTTACTTGAGTATTTCCAGTTTTCAGTACTTTTACTTTTCCACCACATCTCAGAGGCAAATATTGTACTTTTACTCCACTACGATTATTTTAAAACTTTAGTTACTAGTTACTTTTCAGATATAAATTATAATATTATAAAACATACATTAATCCACTTTTGCCTTATTTTATACCTAGACTATTTGAAAATAGCTGTGAGCTTGTAGATCTTTTGTACTTTTGCTTTTGTTAAATTAATTATATTTTGATGCCAATACTTTCGTACTTTTACTCAAGTACATTTTGAATTCCAGACTTTTACTTGTAAGGGTGCCCTCACACCAAAGTACCTATGAGAGTGGAATCCGCGTTCCGCCAATGCATTTCAATGAGAGTGAAGCGGTTTCATGCCAGCAGAGGATTTCTGCAAAAAACTCTCCCTTATCATTGAAATGCATTGGCGTAACGCGGATTCCACTCTCATAGGTATTTTGGTGTGAGGGCATCCTAACAGAGTATTTCTATATTGCAGTATTGATACTTTTAGTTAGGTAAAACATCTGAGTACTTTTTCCACCACTGGAAGCCTGTGTGTTTGCTAACTAAACACATCAGCTGCTGGAGAAAGAACATGATTAATCATCTCCCATCCAGCCAGGTAAATATATAAATAAGCCAAGCTTCCTTCCTGCCAGGTGCCTAAGACAGACATGGGAACAGACAGGTTGCCAGCCCTCTTTAACAGGCCCTTGAACGGCGGCACCCACAAACCGTCTTGTCCAGGTTAATTAATAAGACGGAGGTGGCTGCCGTCCTATTGCATAAAGATGATGGGATTATCCACACGTCATCCTCGGCGTCTCAACAAACCCGTGTTTCTCCCTATCTTCATTCCAAGCTCATACACAGCCTAACCCTATGTTTTAACAGCGGGCAGAGCCGGCAACTCTGGGCGATTACGTCCAAAAGTTAAATTATTTTCATGTTTTTAACATGATGTTTTCCACTGTCGCCTCATCGCATTGCTATCGCCAGTAGTTGCCGGGTACCATTGACAAATAACGCAATTCTGGGAAATATGGTAGAACGTCGGCCACTGTTGCGTGCTGTTAAAACGCACCGCAATGCAGTGGTTTTGAAACGTTTAGTGCCCAAGACACCAATGGGAAGCTCAAAGTCTCAAGGCAATGTCGTCAAATAGCGAAAATAGCCGATCTACAAGCTCACTCTCACAATACATTGCTATGTGACATGTTGTGAGCTTGTAGATCGGCTATTTTCGCTATGGGTTCAGTTTTCTTGCTACTTTTGTTGGACAACAAAGTGTACAATAAGGCATTGATTTTCTAATAATATACTTACTGTATATTGTAATTGTAATGTGTGAGAAATACCATTTTGGGAGCCACTGGTCTAATGGTATCTCCTGTCCCCAATCCATCATTAGGACTAAAGATAGAGAGCTGTCATTGGCGGAGTACACGGAGTACAGAATCATTTCCGGCTTACAGATTTCAGGACGTACGTGCTGTTTATACGCGCTTCTAACATCCTGCTCCAAAAGTGAATAAACATATCTTGTGCATTTGACCTTGCTCACAAGCCAGCTGGTGATGTACAATTGTTATCTCCAAAAGCAGCCCCTATTATACATATGCAACTGCTGCAACTATCGACAATCTTAGTAATAATTATATAATTGAGAAGCGTGTTTATATACTGTATAACTGTATACCCATAGGCGATTTTAAGGGGTGTCCTTGGGTGCACTTGCACCCCCTGGCCACCAGGTGGCCATTTTTTATTTTTTTTTTACTTTTTTTTGTAGTGTAACTTTATTTTATAATTATTAAATAAAACAGTGATCGTGGTTTGTAAAATGTGCGCAAAAAGAGAGGAGGGGCAAGTATTTCTGTTGTTAACTTGGCAGACTTGGCAGGCACTATGGGTGGTCTGTGAGATTAACACCATATAGGCATTTTACAGATTGAGAAAGAACACGAAATTAAACTGCAGCAAATAATTGATCAGTATGCAAGTGCCAAAAACCGGAGGCTGCAGTTCATTGTGTAATAAGGATGATTGCTTGATTGCTTGATGATTAACTTGATGTTTGGATTTATATGTCCTGCTGCCTCTGCCTGCAAAATATAAGTAAATGAATTTGCTCATGGTGTCTAGAAAAAGAAGCACCTGTTTTGCACTTTTTTTTGTTTATATTGTGTTACATTTGGGTAAAAAATAAACTGCAGAAACCCGTTAAAACAACAGGACAAAACTGCTAAAAAACTATTTTTTCATGAGGTAATAGAAGTACTCGGTCTGTCTTGCACCCCCTGATAGAAGAGGCTAGAATCGCCTATGTGTATACCACTTATATACTATAATAGTAGTACAATTGCGATTTATGAAAACCACCAGCTCATGTCTGTCTGCCTGCCTGCCTGCCTGCCTGCCTGCCTGCCTGCCTGCCTGTCTGTCTGTCTGTCTGTCTGTCTGTCTGTCTGTCTGTCTGTCTGTCTGTCTGTCAGCGTTCTCAACCGGCCTGAAAATTAAGGCCTGGCCCTAACTGGGCCAGCCCGAGGCTTTGTCTGGCCTTACTTATTAGCATACCGGTACATTTTACACCGTACCCGGCCTGAAAATGTAAATATTAAGTCCATGGGCATTCCCAGATGATGCCATGTTAGGGCAACCACAATAATACAATCCCTTTTATGCCCATATATGGAGATCCCTGATGTCATCAATATTAAGCCCATATCTGGGAATACCCATATATGGACATAATTGTGTCAGTCTCATGTGGTCTATGACGTCAGATCATATGTTTCTTTAGATGTTTTATTATGGATTAGATCAATGAACTCATTGTTATCTGCCACGTGACGAGTTTGACAAGTTATGGTGTTTTGACGCTGGATGGATTCCCCTTTTTATAGATCTATAGCCTATATCTTTGGAGTGGATCATCACGAGTGGACAGCGATTATTTTCCGATTCTACAAGATTTTTTCAACAGAGATTTTTCGAAGGTACGTGAAACACATTCTTTTTCATCATAATAAATGAGTTTGTTCTCTACTGTTTGCTATTCAGGTCTTTAGCTCGTAAGTCGTCAGCCGATAGGAATGCTTTGTCTGTAAAGGTTTGAAGCTTATTTGTCATAATGGGTGAGGTTGTGAGGTCAGGAATGCTTTTCAAACTTTTACTTTTCAAACATTTTCAAAAGAGCACCACTATTGTTTCACCACACCATTGTTCAATGAACCCAACGAAGTATAAAATAGGGCTTAAGTGGTTAATGGGCTTTAAACGCGTTCAAGTGATTCGACCGGTCAGGATATTCCACTTCTCTCATAGCTGGGTTAACAGCTTATCCAACTTGTACAGAACTTTTACATGCGCCTGTGTATAAACAATTCCCTCAGTAGCCCAAACATTATGGTGATATTGGTGTGCATGTAAACATAGACATGGGGGTTTAGATAACACGGACAGGTTTGATGTGTTACAGCCGTATAGGATATACGTAGGTATGCAGGGCTCTGCTCTCCCTGCCTCGCACATTACCACTACTTTGATAAGCTTCAGCTCAGTATTAACCACAACCATTTATTTAGATTAACCATTGCCATTTATTGCAATGCTATTGACCATTAATGTAATGATATTGCATTTGGTTCGGCGGTGTAGCTCTGCTGTAATATTACAGATTATCTGCTTGAACATGAGACATAATCCGATATCACAAACCCCGCAAAGCCATGCACATAACATTGAACCTTCAGTTGCATGATTTAAGATATCACATATCATAATCAATCCATAGAAACACGGTACGATCCATAATCAACAACAAATACATATTAACGAAGATATTCAACAAGATAACAACAACACATCCTGACTTCCGCATATAAAAGAACTTCCGCAAACTCTATTCAATTACACAGTAAAGTCCATACAGTAACTGCATGTCTGGCTTCATTACATTATGGGGGAAGGAGGCGAATGTCTATGCAATATTTGAAAGCAAGCAGTAATTCTACAGCATAGGAAGAGTTTCATTTCTGCGTAGGTGGACATGTATATTATACAGTATATATTAATAACTGAAGTTGAAATTGTATATTTATTACTAGACCTCCTGGTGCCATTCTTCAAGTTCTTACCCTTTTCTCTGTCATATTCACTCTCATGGACATAGCACTCTAATAGTGGGAGGGTATGCACGGATAGTTTATGAAAAGAGTAAATAATATATTGTGCTGAAACCTTGTATCTCCATATTTCAACATTTTATGTTTTAGCCTTCCGTGAATTAATGCCTCGGCCCTACTTCTTTACACAGGAGTGTTGCACTCGCACAAAAGTAGTGAAATTAAAGTATTCTATTTTCACACAAACGCACGCACGCACGCACACACACACGCACACACACACACACACACACATGCTCGCTCGCGTAAAAAAAAACATAATTAAGGAACGGTTTTACATATGAGGTTTCCTCCTGACAGCAATGATATGCAAAGTGGCATTACAGCTTCCCTTTTTATTAGTGTCATCTGGAAGAAGACGGTTGAAATGTCACAAATAAAAAAAGCAAGCTTTAATTCCAGCGTGCACATATATTTTCAAATTCTTTTGTATAATTAATTCATGCAGCTCCTGGCCTACTTGAGTTGTGCATGACATTGATCATGACTGTTTCATGTAATGAAATATTGAGCTCAAGTTGGTCTACAGCATACATGGGTAACTAGCGGCCGGGGGGCCACATGCGGTTCCCACCTTCACTTATTATCAGAATACTGTTGTATTATTGATTTCAGCTATTGCAATTCTAAACATGCAAACATGACCCGCTTTAATTACTTCAGTCTATATTAGTATAGCTTAATGACAAGTATTCACTTTTTTATGTCACAGTACTGCTTTGTGAATTGCACGTCAGTTGTTGCTTAGAGAAAATACACCGGATTGAGTCACTTAATTACGTCCAGATTAGTGAATCGACATTGTCACTATACCAAACCCTGTTGTTTAATTGGTTTGAGGAGGGTGTAGTAGACCTAACGCATGGAAGAAGATGCTATGCCTCCCAGTTCCACTCCATGCTATAAACAGGCACCCCAACCAACCTGACGGGGTCGCTACAGTAGTGCAGTGACAGAGATCTCTTTCCCCTGAGGGCTTCCCACCTGCAATCACAGAGTGGATTGGCCATAGCTTCATTTAATTCGCTGAGCAGCAGATCTGATTTGAACTGGAATCGCCTTCATATGTGTTTCCGGTTCAAATCTACTGCTGAGCCAATCAAATGAAGCTATAAGAAGAAACTGTACCGGAACAGGAAATGTTCATGGCCAGGGACGTGCTGGCCATTGGGACAAACTCAATTCCCGAACGGCCGGTTCATTCCGGCCGGTCCAGGGGCCATTAGGAAAAAATAAAAAATAAAATGTCTGCTTCTTCGTTCCATTTTGGGGCCAGGGCGGCCAACAAAGTAAATTGTCACTGTCGGGCAGAAACCTCGTATCTCCAAGTTTCAAATTTATAACTTTTTTCGCAAGGGGCGAAAGCGCGAGGCATAGTGTGCTTGTAGATCGGCTGTTTTCACTAGTTTAAATCATTTTTAAAATGATAAATACAAAACAAATGTAAGGTTTCCACCCGACAACGACGAAATATAACTCATGCACAGTAATTGGCCCACTGGCTTGTCACTTGTCATGATCTGAAATGGCAAATCTTTGAGTAGCAGCAGCGCTATAGAGAGAGATCTCTCTCTATAGCGCGCAATGAGGGCCTCTCCAACTCTTTTTCCCAGGCTGAATCAGGGGCCCAGCATATCCCTGTTCATGGCACTTTCTGGAAAAGGAAACTACAGACATGCACCGAGCCTATTGGCCGAGCCAGAGGCACTGTGGAGGATTCTAACCCCAGTCATCGTGGTGGTGGGCAGGTACTTTACCCCTGCGCTGCTCAGATACACTAGTTCAGTGGTTCTCAACCTTTTCAGGCCGCGACCCCCAAAATGATAATATTTTAACTGGCGACCCCCCCACCCTGACGAGCACTAAGAGGTGAGGCATTACATTTTGTATAAACAGTTCTATTGTGAAAATAGCAGAGCATGTAGATCTGCTATATTCACAATTTCTGCCTCTAATATTTGACAATTTGACCAATATTTAATTAGTCATTTTAGAGGTAACTCATTCTGTGCCAAATGCCAAAATGGCTCCAAGGTAGCTGTGCCACGGTTTTGTATGTTTTTCTTTATTGCGCAATCAGAAAAAATGTTTTTTTTTTATAATTTTTTTCCCCACAGAAACAGACACAGTTGTTGTGATTCAGTGGCAAAAAGAATTTTGTCAATCAGACAAATGGTTCCAGAGATAGAGCTGTTTGAATTAAAAAAAGTGTCCATCCACTAGAATGGACACACATTTTCTCAATCAGCTAAACGAGGGAGCCAACACACAAACAGAGAAAAGCATCTCTCTGATCCCAGGTCATTTTGACATCTTTTAGAAAAAAAAAAAAAATGAAAAAAAAAGTTTTTTTTTTTATACAAAAAACTCAAAAGACGTCATGAGACGTCATTGGCACTGAACGCCTTTGCAAAAAAAACGTCATGAGACGTCATTGGCACAAAAGTCCTCAAATTGTCACTTTAGAAATGTGCAGATACCTTCTATACACTTAAATGTTATGCTGGTATGTTTCAATGTTGCACATCAAGGTATCATCTGGGGACCCCCCAAAATTATTTGAGGACCTCCCTGGGGGTGCCGACCCACAGGTTGAGAACCACTGCACTGCACTAGTCCTATTTTTCTTTTTGAGCGGTGGTCACAACGCTCCTATACGTGGCCATGTGTGTGGGTCTGTCTGTCTGTCTGTCTGTCTGTCTGCGTGTCTGTCTGTCTGTCTGTCTGTCTGTAGCCTGCAGTAACCTTTTCTGACCACACATGTTAACACATGGGCGGCCAAGGTTTATAACATTTATAGCTGTTGCTGGTGCCACCATTGACTTACGTTATGTTTTGATGAGCCCCGCAAGCTTCGTGCGTGTGCACGTGCGTGTCCAGAGAAGATTGAGGAGGTACTCCATTTGTTTACAAACGCTCGCGAAACTCGCGGTAAAAAAATCGCGGTAAATTCGCGGTAAAGTGTCGCCGTGAAAACAATCAGCTCTCTGCCTCCATGGGGCTGTTTTTACCTCATTCTCAGATAAAGCCGTTCTTATGTTTCAAAGTAGAATCTAAAGCCATGTAAAATCCTTCCGTGTGGGGAGAGACAGGGGGCTTCCTGCCCTGGCTGGGTGACGTAATGGATTCAGGGCATGCAAAGGGAAGCTGCGGTCTCGAAAAGTTAACTATTTGTTGACTCGTCCCTCGACGATATAACTTCCTGTGGCAGGGTGACATCTAGTGGCCATAACTCGTCACTGAACGAGTTTGGCTCCCCAAGTGTTAAGGGAGGGGCGCTGTTGTTCAGGCCAGGCCAGACCAGGCACACACACACACACACACACGCACGCACACACACACACACACACACAGGGGGGAAGGGGGGGGGGGGGGGGGGGGGGGGAACCACCGCTCAGTTCACACGGGTGTGATTTTTTTTATTATTATGAAATATGTGTTGTAGCCAAGTCAGCATAAAGAAAGGCTTACTTTAATTCATCCCACTATTACAGTACTTGTGCTTCTTTTGGCTGACGTCTCTCTCAGTCAGTCACTCTGAGTAGGTAATGGATGTTGGCTTTAAAAGCCAAGGTTTCTGCACATAGCTTTGTTAACAAGCGCAGACAGATCCAACCATATACATTGAATACATTGAATATGTCTAGTAGTGTGCTTAACTGTACAGTATGTATTGTCATTTTCTTGTATTTATTCTGAGCAAACAGACAAATTCCTTGCACCCTTCATTGATATGGCCATAACCTTTTGGATGTTGAACCATACTAGCTCAGCATAATGTGACCACTATATTAGCAGACCCTGGGAGAACTCTGCAGAGTATATTGCCTTACACAGGGAAAATCACTTTGGCCTTGGGCTGATCAGGGATCTGCTGCTGATAGGTCTACATCTGTCTGTGTTTGGAATGGCCGTGATTTTTCTCACATTGGTGAAATTGGGGGGATTTCTTTAAAGGCGTACAAGAAGTAGGTCAAATTATATCTTTTTCTCTTAGTTTTCTTTTCCACACACAAGCATGCGCGCGCGCGCACACACGTGCGCACACACACGCACGCGCCGCGCGTACACACACTCCCCAACCTCACATGGATACACACCCTTTTTCATAACCACAGCCTTCCAGAAGCGCCACTCAGCCAGCTGCTGTTTCACTTTATCTCGTATAATGGGAACAGCAGCGGGCCATCAGTAATGGCATCTCAGCTCAGTAACGCTTCTCCGACACTTCCCATAGCATGACCCCTGATTTGCCGCGGAGAAAGCTGTAACTTTAACTGGCACTTACTGTACAGCCAGTTGGGCGATGTTACGAGGTTGCATGATATACTTCCAATTAGGGACATGGTGGTGGATTCCAACGGAGGACTAATTGGCAAAAGGTTGGTCCTGTAGACAACATTGTCTATAGTTTTCGTTGCAAGAAACCGCAGGAGTCTGCCAAATGACAGCCATAGAAAGGAAGAGATATTAAGTAGGCTATAGTTCTGTTCATAATGCGGCTCCGTGTTGATTTAATGCATTCTTTCTGACAATCTAATATGGGAAACATGGGTGAGCTTAATGGCATCGCTCAGTAGATACCAACGTGGTGACAAAATGTGCAGCCAATTTGGATTTAAGAATGTTTTACTGTTACTGTATTTTTTCCTAAATTACAGTTCAATAAACACTGCAGTGTATCATTAAATCCTGCAGTCGTAAAGCGGTAATTGACAAGTAATGTGTGTGTGTGATTGATGTAAACAGAGAGCATAAGCCTTTTGGTGGTTGCTTTTATTATCTTTTGTAATGACAAGTGCATAAATTGGCCAACTGTAGTGTGAATGACAACTACAACAATGTCAGTAACACTCTCCACACAACACTGCTCCACACAACACTGTGACTGCACACCAGTGTTGATTTTGACAGCGAATTTTGATTTAGTTTTAGTCATACAGTATAGTTTTTTGAATAAAATTCCATTTTGGTCGATTAAATCTACAGTTGATTTTGTCAATGAATAATTTATTGGCAGGCCTCGATGGCGTCATAATGACAGATTTTACACTTGGTTGCATGCTGAAAATAGCCGATCTACTGTACAAGCTCACAAACTTGTAGGTCTGCTATTTTCAGTGTGCAACACACCCGAGCTCAACCAAACATAAAACGGCTTGTCTTTTAGTTGTACCGGATTACTCTTCTCCACTAATCCCTCCCTAACATTTTAGTGTTTTTATTTGCTGACAAAATTGTCAATATATTTTGTCCTAGTTTTAGTCATCATAGCTTAGTTTTTATTTAGCCTTCGTCAGTGGAAAAAGGTAGTCGACTGACATTCTTCGTCATAGTTTTACTCTACGAAATCAACACCACTACTACAGACCGCCTCCGCATAACGGTATAAGACTACTGACATCGTCCATGCAGCGCCGTGATTGCTGCTTGCTCACTTAACACAGGGGTGAAAGAGAGTGCATATTTTATCAGAGGTTGCTGGCCGCCCCGAGCAGGGGCGTCATACCAAATTCTGGGCCCTGGGTACAAGGATTCACTGCGGGCCCCCCATGAATGTTAACTATTGAAACATAGCAGATATACAAGCTCACAGCGCGGCACCGAGTGCCGCGCTGCGAGCTTGTAGATCTGCTATTTTTGAAAAATCGTGAAAATGTGTGCCAAGAAACCCATGTTTCCATGTCAGTGATGCTCAAACTTTTTCATGTGAAGGATCCCCCATCTCAAAATATTTCGTTCCAGGGACCCCCCCAGAAGCAAAATTTGAGTTACAAATGTTCACTTAAAAAATACATGTATCCAAAGATTTGCACACATTTTCATGACTTTTTTTTTCATGAAAAATAGCAGATCTACAAGCTCGCGCTGTGAGCTTGTATATCTGCTATTTTTCAATAGCTAAAGTTACTAGGGCCCCTCCACCTTGGGCCCTGGTAACTCAGTCCCACTTTCCTACCCATTGTGACGCCCCTGGCCCCGAGAAATAAAATCTGGGAACTGCTGGTGAAGGCATCCCTTTGACAGCTTTATCTGAGGTGATCTCATACTCCTGCAGCCAGGGAGCGCTCAACCTCAGGTCTCCCACGAGCCAGCGAATGCATTGACCCATCACGGCAAATAGCTTTCAGAGCAAACGCAACACTCGCAGTCTCAAGCCAGGTTATATGGCAAGGTTACATTTCTTCTTCGAGGAGTATAAAATCCGTCTTCCTTGCATTTCCAAAGGTCTTCGTGTTTCTGTGTTCTCTACACAACAGCAGGGTAATATCGCTCTCCTCTCTCTCAGTGAATATGTCAAACATGAAACATTATAAGGCAGAACAATGCAACATTGCGTGCAATTCACACAGTCATTTGATCAGAGTGGCCTTAACAGACGGCTGTTGGCAGGAATTCTGACCACTTTGTACTGGAGGAAACATGAAGAAAGAAAGGAGCGACAGAAAATGAAATGGAAAAGGTGCTTGGCAGAGAGAGAGAGAGAGAGAGAGAGAGAGAGAGAGAGAGAGAGAGAGAGAGAGAGAGAGAGAGAGAGAGAGAAATACTCTTCGCCTGCCCTCCTATCCAGTTAGTATGTCTGTACTTTCGGTCCATGCATTTATAAAAATGTCTATGTGTGTTTGGCTTTGATACAGAATGGCTATTCCTTTGTTTTTTTTTTGTGGAGAGTGGAGTTATCAGGGTAATGCTCCTTGACGGAGCCACAACAGAGGACTCTCGAATCAAAAGACAATTTGTTTTCTCTCAGTCTTTCAAACTCCTGGCCAACTCCTCATCAAGAGAGTGGGAGAAAGAGATGGGGAAGGTGAAGACAAAGCAAGAGAGAGAGGTAGAGAGAGAGAGAGAGAGAGAGAGAGAGAGAGAGAGAGACAGACAAAATCCTCAGTGATACTCAGTTAGCTGTGAATGTTTTCGATGCTATACTGTTGATGAATTGAATACCAAGGACCCCAATGGAAACAATAAGGCTGCAAAGGCCTTTTTGGTGTAATCCTTTTTAGACTAAGTGTTTTGACTGTACTTGTGCTGTTTAACATTTCTGTCTAATAAAATATCAATCAACATCAATCAGCTCTGAACCCTTATGGGACCAATTTGATCAATTGTTACACTTCTCAGAGTTAACTTAACACTGGGATGCTGCTGTGCCGGCGGCCAACAGGCAGGTACTTACTGTAGGACTTTGACAGAGAGCCTTCCTGGTTTTCGTTGGCCTTTAAGTACATTCTTCATCAACACATTAATTTTCCTTCAGATACTGAAGGATTTTCTTCCATTAGCTCATGCATAAGTATTTTGGATGGCGAGCTGAGGAAGATTAATTCACACATCAATTGGCCACTTTCAACATCGTAAGTGTTCTCATCTTGTGAAACTCTCCATTTCTTCTTCATATTTCATCTCGCGAGGCAGTGATGTGATGAATGCAGTTTGTGAGTGTGTGTGTGTGCACAAGAGTGTGTGCAGTCAGTGTGTACAAGCGTATTTAGTATGTGGTTATCCGTCAATGCAATGAAGTTTCCCTTTTTTATCTACATGTAGTACAAACCAAATCTGGGCCCTCGACTCTCAGAGTTACAAATGGAGGGACAGTGCATTGTCACTGAGAATTTTACTGTGTAGCAAAAAAGTAGGTAGATGTTTCTCTCTCCAATTTATTCTTATTATCTAAATATACTTTGTGTCTAAGATAAGCTTTTTTAAATGATTTAAGACATTTGTATCTTGTTGTAATTGTCTCTGCCAGGCCAAAAAGCACGTGGAGACTGTTTTGCACCCTGTCCGTCCATCCGTGTGTGCGTGTGTGTGTGTCCGTCCGTGAACAGCTAATTTCCAGGCAGCGAAACATGTGCACGCACATGCACTCACTGGGTGCATTTTTGTCCAAAAATCACGCAAATCAGTACACAGTATCTCTACAATCATGTGATCAACATGAATCTGTTCGATTTACAATATTCCATCCTGATTGGCTAAGATTGGCTTCCAAAGTTTGCAGGATTGCTCCGTTTTGAACAAAATGCCTCAAATCATTTCTTGACAAGTACAGGACCTGTTTTAATTACATATATTTTGCTGCTCATTCTTTTCTTGTTTTTTCTTTTTCTTTTTTTTATTGAATGAATGATCAGCTTCAAAACTTTGCATGTACACTCCCAGTAGGCAGAAGATACTCCACTTAAACTCATAGGGGGCACTACTGTTTGTAAAAGAAACTCGTTTTTGGAGTGGTGAAAGCACTCCCAATAGACAGGTATATCCGTGGGTATGTCCGTGGGTGGGTGGGTGGCTGGCCGTGTCCGTAGCCTGGCAATACCTTGAGTGGCCACACACAACACACTAGTTAAAGGAGGGGCGCTGTTTTGTGCAGGCCAGGCACACTCAACACACACACACACATACACGCACGCACGCACGCACGCACGTACGCACGCACGCTGCTCAGATTCACCACTCCACTTCGAACCGAGGTTTGATTTTTTGTTTCACCAAATGAGTTACAAATGATTCTTCTTCTCTACATATAGTTACAAATGATCTCATGAGTCATGTGATATGACAGTCAAACAGGGTTTTGATATTCCATGCTGTTAGGCTGTAATTGGCTTCAGATATGTGTGGGAGGGGCCTATGTAGTACCAAACAATTCCATATATCATCAACACAACATCCACTCAACCACAAATTGGAATCACATGTCGAGGGGCCTGTGTAGAGCAGAAAAGCACTTATGCTGCGTCACAAACGCATAAAATTGCACCCTCTGTCGTACAAACAATTTCCCTCCGCTGCTTCCTTCCTTGCGTCCTGCCGGGCTCCACCTCACGACTGGGTATAGGCCACCCAGCCTGGTGGAGATCTGCGCTCCGAGGAGCACCCTTATTTACCCATGTGGGACCCATAAGATAAGACTTGATTTGTTATGTGAGTGGTTGGTTGGAAGACATCAAGAGCCCTTGTAATAGCTGAGCTATCTTTAAGCTAGCTTTAGAGCCATGTCCAATCGGAATGACCCATAGCGCTATCCCTTGGAGGCCTGGCTCTGGAACTTTACGAGCAGATGGAGGGGGACTCGGCAATAATAATAAAGAACACTGTGTAGCTCGCTTCTGTTTCGGCTGCCTGGAGCCCTTCGCCCCCCGATGACCTTCCTGAAAGACCCTATAAGGTTAATCCCCAGGCAAATAATTGAATCTTGACCCTGCCTGTTATTATCTCCGTCCCAACCGCTCCTCTCCGCAGGAAGCCAACCCTTGCAAAAGGCCTCCAGGCCTCCTACTGTTTCGTCTGCGTCTCTCGCAGCACTCACACATGTGTGCGGACAGGCGCACGCACGCACCCACATACACACCAGTAGTGGAAAAAAGTACTACAATTTTGTAAAAGTATCAATACGGCAATGTAGAAATACTCCATTACAAGTAAAAGTCCAGAATTCAAAATGTACTTTAGTAAAAGTATGAAAGTGTTGGCACCAAATGTACTTAAAGTACCAGAAGTAAAAGTACTAAATGAAGCTCACAATGCATCGCGTTTGCCATTTTCAAACAGCCTATATATAATAAGCCATATAACATGGTTTAAGTGGTTAATGTATGTTTTATAATATTATATCTGCAAAGTAACTAGTAACTAAAGTTTTCAAATAATTGTAGTGGAATAAAAGTACAATATTTGGATCCGAGATGTAGTGGAGTAGAAGTAAAAGTAGGAAATTGGAAATACTCAAGTAAAGTCCAAATACCTCAAAATTGTACTTACAATAGGTACAGTACTTAAGGAAATGTAATTAGTTACTTTACACCACTGCACACACCCACGCACATGCGCGGGCTGTGCACGAGGATGGACAATCATGCATGCAGGAGACACACACACACACACATACCTGTACTGCTCTGCTCACTGCCGTGCATTGAGACATACTACACACAGCGCCATGTGCAAGGAGATCAAGTGAAGGCCAAACCGCACACCTCACCCCTCACCACACCACAGACGCATACAACAGGCCACACACGCACACACACACGCACACACACACACACGCACACACACACACACACACACACACACACACACACACACACACACACACACACACACACACACACACACACACACACACACACACACACACACACACACAGGGATAAAGACACATAGCGTTTACATACACATAGTTACTTATGTCCATATAGGAGCAGACGTGGACACACACAGGGAGGAGCAGAGCGTTGTATGCCAGTGGGTGGTTTAGGACCGTGGCTAAAGCGATCTCACAGAACCGTGACTGCTGGGAGAATGAAATCACACCTGGCACTGCAGTGCACACCAACTGGTCAGGGAATAGGACACACATCACTGATCACTACACACACACACACAGGCACGCGTGCATGTGCGCAGGCGCGCACACACACACACACTTGTCCAGTCACACAATTCAAAAGTATACTTGACTGCTCAAAGAACCCTTTGAAGGTACCTGCCAAACACACACTGTCAAAACTGCACATGCACACATGCACGCACGAATGCACATGCATGCACGGCACGCGCGCGCGCACACGCTCACACACACACACACACACACACACACACACACACACACACACACACACACACACACACACACATACACACACACACACACACGCGCGCGCATATCCACAGAGGGAGGTCCAGAGAGGAGTTCAATTAATTCCTTCTCATCTCATGGCTCCTCAGGGAGAGGTGAGAGTGTGTGTACATGTGAGGTCCTTGCAGAAAAATACACGTGCACGCGCACACACACACACACAACCCTCTCCCGATGCCATTATGTGAATGCATTCACCAGTGCTGCATTATGACTAATGGTGTCTGCAGCCACCAGCACGCACACACATGCACGCACGTACACACACATACACACGCGCACGACGCACGTACACTTCCAGAAAGCAGTGATTTGTAGGATAACAAAAATAGAATGAAGGTAAACACCTCACCGTGTCAGGAGGTACTTGTTACACAAAATCGATATTCCTTGGAAAAGACTGGCTTTAGCCGCATTACATATATCGTCGCTGTCGGGCAAAAACCTTGTATCTGCAAGTTTCAAAATAATACGCTCTTTAGTAAATTAAAGCCCTTCTTCATCAGACAAAAGTGTTGTAAAACATAGCAGATCTACAAGCACATGACGCCTCGCACCGCGAGGCGTCGTGCGCTTGTAGATCGGCTATTTTAATGACTTTAACTAGTTTTTTAAATAATGGGGGGAAAAGGTTTTGGACATACAAGGTTTCTACCCGACCGCAACGATATAAATGTCATTTTCCTTCATTGCTTTGAGTGCTTCGGGCAACAGACAACATAGCAGTCACACACACAGCTCCCTGCAACTCTATAAATCTTCTTGTTGAGCTTAAAGAGCCAGGCTGCCACTGGATTTGTGCGATTCCTGTAAAACAGACATAGAACAGAGCTAGGCCTGACATCCAATTACAATGAGCAGAGTAGCCAGCAGTCGTGAAAGTACAGTATAGTTATACGATTATAGAAACGGTCCCACACGCACTAACTCATTCGCATTAATCAGTGTTTACTGCGCACGCACACGCACACACATCATCATCATCACACATATATATTGTCGTTGCCGGGTGGAAACCTTGTCCAAAACCTTTTCGTTTTGTATTTATCATTTAAAAAATGATTAGTGAAAATAGCCGATCTACAAGCACACAGCGCCTCGCATCGCGTGTGCAACACTTTTGCATGATGAAGTAGGGCTTTAATTTAAACGAAAAAACGTACACATTTGAAACTTGGAGATACGAGGTTTCTGCCCGACTGTGACGATATATACTGACTGTATACTGTATAATGTTGTTGCAAGTGAGAGCCGGGGGACTGAATGGCATCTACGGTACTCTATTGGGCTGATGCAACATCACCTCTCTCTTCTGCAAGAAACTTGGTATTTTCTATAAAGGCATATACCTTAATGATTACAAATGATAAGCGATAAGCTTATCTATCCTCACTAAACCATTTAGTGACCATTCAACTGGATTGTCATTTCTGTAATGTCAGAAAAGATTTGCAATTTTGAGCAAACTTACTTTTTTCAATGAAGACTATAAATGAGGAGGTAAGAGCAAGTACTGTATGAAGAGCTAAGTACTTAATGATTGCATGGGTGGGGGACTTTAATGTGGATTGGAAGTGTGGATGGCAATTTAAAAGTCTGACACGCCAGGTTCAGGACAGGACCATGGAGGTTTGGAGGTGGTTGTCATCACAGGTGTTCCAAGACAAGCCAAGAAAGCAATTTATTGGCCTTATTTATTTTAATTTTATTACTTTGGCGGTTATAGCTGCAAACACATGAGAGTCAAATGTTCTGTTTAGGCTCAGACTGAATCAGATCATCTCTCCGAAAGGAGTTGGCAGACCATCAGCAGATATTATTCAAGCCCGGTGAAAAGATCTACACAGGCATGCAGGCACGTGCACACATAGACAAAGGGGGCTTGAGCCCCTGCCCTTTTTGTCTGACTGTAAAAACTGCCCTTTCCAGACCATACATGCAGTTTTCACTATGGTGAAATAAATGCAAATGCCCTCTTTCCATGCCATACCTAAAGGCAGCATTCAAGAGAATTGCCTTGTCCAAACTCTCCTGAATTTGAATGCAGCATCTTATTTTGAAAGAATTGCCCTCTCTGTGTAGAAATCCATGCGTTACGCCACATCTCCAGTATTGACTTGATTATGCTTAGTTAAATTTTGTTTCACACACCGAAAATAGCAGACCTCCAAGCTCACAACGTGTCGCGCTGCGATGCTTCCAACAAAAAGCTCTTTTGGAAGTTTCAGCCCCTGCCTCTCTAAACATTATCTGCACGTCCCTGCAGGCATGCATAAAAACACATGCAGAACGCACGCACGCACGCACGCACTCACGCACGCACGCACGCACGCACGCACGCACGCACGCACGCACATACGCACACACATTTGTACACATTATGAACACAAACACGTGCATAGCCAAACATACACATGAACAGTACTGTGTTAAGTGTTAGTAAGGCTATGCTTGACCTCAGACGAATCCTCTCTCTCTCTCACCCTCTCTCCCTCCCTCTCTCTCTCTCTCTCTCTCTCTCTGTCTTATCTTCCTCCAACTCTTATCTTCCTCCATAAATTAAAAATCCTTTTTAAGGGTAATGCTGTTTAGTATACTGTAGTAAGTCACCCTAACCCTGACATTGGGGCAGATATATGGAATAAAGATTGAGATCATTTTTGGAACAGAACATTTCTTTTCTTAGCTGATGTATGTGATGCAAATGAAGTGATGCAAAAAAAGTTTGGGGAGTCCCCCACTTTTCCCAAACTTCTGGTGTCATAACTATACCCCATATGCATAGCTAAAGAACATCTGCAGGAATTATATGTAAATGTATGACTATCATTTGAGAAAAGTTAAGTTATGAAAATGTTCATTGTGGAAATTGTGTAATTTTCAGCTAGTTGACATTTGCACAGGAGCTGTCAATTGACTGGAAATGTTTTACTTTCTATAGGCTTAATGATACGTAGCCTGCGAGGTTAGTTCAGGCAGATATACTCGAGAGGTTCACACTGTGCAGTACTATGTGGGTGTATTCAGTGTTGTGCAAGACCTATACGTCATACGCTGAAGTGGCAATCAGCTGACCAATTGGGCAGGTATTTAAAGGTCACCTGAGTCTGTATTCTTCCTGCTTGCTATGCCTCTGGTTTGTGAGGCGCTGTTTGCTCCCACCGCCACCCCATGCAGCACCACCAGTGGGCTCTGCTATTAGTTCTGTTCCCCATGGGGGTGTTATTATATACTGTATACTGTTTATCCCTGCTCTTAATGCTTAATGATGGTTTTCTAATTGTGCTGAGCAGGGAGAAAATGTAGCAGAGCCTGAACGCCAAGATTAAATATTATACACTTGCATTCACATGTTTCAATAATAAAATATATTGGTTCATTCATTCTATATTGGTTCCTTCTATTCATGAGTTATCTGACTGAACTTATATTTCTGTCACAAAAAAACAAGCAATCTGGACATTTAAATCAAAAGAAAAAGGTTGCAGTAAAAGAAAAGAAAAGAAAAGAAAAGAAAAGAAAAGAAAAGAAAAGAAAAGAAAAGAAAAATGATGATAACAGTGAAATATCCTGGGAAAACAAACTCTCTAAAAATTTAGGACTGACTTTACCTCTCCTGGCACCTCAAGACCCACAGGCCATAAATCTGCCTTTGAAGTGGCAGCACCTGCTTTCTACCCCAACACACTCCTCTCTTCTTCTTCCTCTTCTCCTCCTCATCCTCCTCCTTTCTCCCTTTCTCCCTCCAGAGACTTACAGCTTTAATGTCCCGTCCCATCTCCAAAGGGCTGGGTGCAATTCACATTTGGTATTCACCATGAAACCATTCGGGCACATGTACAGTAGGGTGGAAGAAGTACTCTGATCTGTTACTTAAATCAGGGGTCTTCAACGTTTTCAGGCCAAGGACCACTTAGCGGAGAGAGAGATGAAGCAGGGACCCCTCTACATATTGTATAAATGTGTGATGGAGATTCTCATCGATTTCATAGATAGATTCATTAGACACTTAAACACTTAAAATCATAAATTGTCGATACTTAGTAAACTTGTCCTTTCACTCGCTGTTACAGTAGCTTGTAGATCAGCTATTTTCAATAGACAAGGTACGTGATAAGATAGAGCTTAACTGGTTCTGTATCAATAATATAAATCTGATTAGTACTACTAGTAACGGTAGTGGAGCAGAACTATAAAGTTATTACTGAAACTTTTAAATACTGAAGTTAAGTAAAAGTACCTCAAATTCCCATACTTAGGCTACGTACAGTACTTGAGTAAAGGTAGCCTACTTTCCACCACTGCATTTGGTATGCACAGTGCAACCAATCAGCCATATGTTGCTGTTGACCCAGGAGGAGCCATGTTCTGCCTGGTAAAAGAATCTGCTGTCGCCCGGAATGTCTAATGCAGCGAGGTCTTGAGGTCTGTGAGACTCTGGGTCTTGACCGTGGGGAGAAAGGCAAGACTGTCTGCAACTGTGTGTGTGTGTTTGTTCTTATTCCAGACAGCACGTTAGGCATGATATCTGGAGTGTCAATTTAAAGTTAAAAAAAGAAATTGACCCCTTAAGAATGCCGCTGCACGTCATCCAACAGCCCCCGTGACTTTGATCGCTTTGGTTAGCATCCGTCCATACGTAACACAAGGTTGGAAATAACCGCCGTCTTGGGTTTTTATTGCCGTCGTAGGCGTTAGAACAGAATCAACTAGATAACTCATTCCTCATGTCAAAATAAATGGCGGGTAATTAAATTCTATGAAGTGAAACTATTGATTTCCCGAGTTATTATACGGTGTAATGAAAGTGATATAGCATTTCAATAAAGCTCAAAAGATTCTGAAAGGAGAGGGCAATTTCAATCACTTTCTAAGCCGAGTATTTCCATTTCACAGGCGCACACACGCACACACGCACACTGACAGAGCCTACATGGAAGCATACCGGGCATCAGGGACGTGCTGGCCATTGGGAATAGCTGGCCAACTCCCGAACGGCCGGTTCATTCCCGGCCGGTCCAGGCCGGCCATTAGGAAAAAAATAAAAATTAAATGTCTGCCTTTGTTCCATTTTGGGGGCTGGGCGGCCAACAAAGTAAATCGTCACTGTCAGGCAGAAACCTCGTATCTCCAAGTTTCAAATGTGTAAATCTTTTCGCAAAGCAAAGCCCAGCTTCATCATACAAGGCCGTCGCACAAAAGTAGTGAAAACAGCAGATCTACAAGCACACAACGCCTCGCGGTTGTAGATCGGCTGTTTTCACTAGTTTAAATCATTTTTTAAAAGATACAAATACAAAACAAACGGTTTTGGACATACAAGGTTTCCACACGACAACGACGAAATATAAATGGAAAATCTTTGAGTAGCAGCAGCGCTATAGAGAGAGATCTCTCTCTATAGCGCGCAATGAGGGCCTCTCCAACTCTTTTTCCCGGGCTGAATCAGGGGCCCAGCATGTCCCTGGCACACGCACACTGACAGAGCCTACATGGAAGCATACCGGGCCTATATGCCGCATCTGCCTGACGACTGTGTGTATTTAGGGCAAGACAAACACTGACACACCTCCGTGGCACAGTACACTGCAGCCCGCTTCCCAACTATGTGGAGGACAACTCCTCCCGCCCAGGCCCCGGCCCCTCGCCCCCGAAACACTTCATCATCATCATGATGATCATCATGCTGCTGATGATCATCATCATCATCTTTGGTTTCCCCCGTGATGAATGGGCCGTGCCCTGCTGGGGTTAAAACAACCGCAGCGCGCGTCCTTTATTGGCTTCCCCTACGTGTTTGTTGACAAGTTGTCCCGGACACACTTAACATATCATCGGGCGCGGGGCGGAGGGTGCACGGACGCTACCTCAGGGTCAAGAGGTGAAGCATATTACATTGACATCTGTTAACAATGGAGCTTCCCTCCGCCAGACAAATGGACAGACAGGCGGACGGACAGACAGACAGACCGGGGGTGGCCGCCCTGCCCCGTCGTGCGGCTACAAGCCACTCCCCCGTCGTGCGGCTACAAGCCACTCCGTGGCTTTCGCTCACAGGATGCCGCGCCGTCGACCGACAGCGGTCGCAGGGACATGATGTGACTCTTCTGGGAGTCGGTAAGGGGAGAGAGAGGAATGCGAGGTCATAACCAGAAACACATGGCTCTGAGTGAGAGTGGCTTGTCTTGTGAGGGAGGACACAGAGTGAGCACACAAGACAGACACAGGCTCTGCTGACACTTCAAGACACGCACACACACACAATGCAAGCACACAGGCACGCACTAAAGTACAGCGTACAGACCCACATTCACGCGGAGAAACACGAGCGCGCGCACAAACACACAACGGGCTTTGTGAAAACATAACCAAACAGTGAAATGTAGGACACCTAATTTATTTTGCTTCCTGCGCTTCGTGTTCCCCTCTCCGCAGCATGGTTTCTGTTCGAACCGAGACGCCAGCCGAGGGCAGAGAGAGAGAGAGAGGGGGCTACTGGAGATTTTGCAATAAGGAAAAGTCCAAAGTGATAAAGTATCGTTAGATGCTCTTTTGACGTTAAGAATAGTGGTTGTTTCTCCTTCGCTGCAACCACAGCTACAGCTATCCCTGCCCTAGACAAACCGCTGGGCCTGGGCTATATATACAGGCAGGAAAAACATGGTGAAAGGGCTGGGTCATTAGTCATTTCCCCGTGATGGGCCCTTTGGCATCTGCAACACAGTTCAGGCGGTGCTTACATGGTGGCGTTATGTGCTGACAACAAAAGCAAATTGCCTGAATAATGTGTGAGCCATAACAGTTTAATTGCTGTACCACAATAAAGATGGCATAGTAAATGTTGCAAATCCACACACACACAAAAACTCAGTCTATACATAAAAAAAACAACAACAGCTAGATAAATTGTTCGTAATTTCTGTTCATTTATCACCTGATGTTCGGCAAACTGGTACTTATCGTTTTACACCCCAAACCCCCACCCCCAATAAATAAATAAACAAATAAATAAATAGATATATTGGACACAGCTAAATGTATTCCTTGGGCAGCTAAGCACAACGACAAAGTGGGCCTTTAATTTATGGCGGCTTCCATTGGCCGAACGAGGCCAAAGCAAGAGCAGTATCAATCAGACAGGAAACTGCCGCGAGCCCAGCAGCGCTTTGTGGAATTAAACCTCTACCCCGGACACTGTGCAACTCCCCCGTGTATGACAGAAATATTAGCCTGGCCCTTCACAAAGCCATGAATCTACTATCCTGTTGAACGGACTTCTCTGCAGTGGCTGTGGAACAATTTAAGTGAAAAACTAATGGAGTCAATGCCATGCCAGCATGTAAAGTGATGCTTGTCGCTAGATTTCGTCTTCACGTTGGTGTTGCATGACGTCGTTGTCGGGGTGGAAACCTCGTATCTCCAAGTTTCAAATGTGTACGTTCTTTCGCAAAGTAAAGCCCTGCTTCATCATACAAGGCCGTCGCACAAAAGTAGTGAAAACAGCCGATCTACAAGCACACAACGCCTCGCGGTGCGAGGCGTTGTGTGCTTGTAGATTGGCTGTTTTCACTAGTTTAAATCATTTTTAAAATGGTAAATGCAAAACGTACGGTTTTGGACATACAAGGTTTCCCCCCGACAACGACGATGAGAGGCTAGCTAAACTATGGGTTTCTCAGAAGAACGGGAGCGAGGATTCATCTACTAAATTATCATAACAGCTCCCCTGTGATATACAACTGGTTGGGTGCACAAAAACATTCCTCTGCGGTTCGGGGGGAGAAAAAAAAGACTAGATGGCAGCTGTGGTTTTTAACCCAGAAATATGGTTTCCTAACCCTTAGCCTGAAATTACTTTCATGGCAATCGGAATGGGGCAGCGAAACGCTGCTGTGGACTTCCAAAGAACGTTGGCCCCGTGCTCTCGCTGAGTGTTAATGTGCTGGGTGCAGAAGTTGAATCAGCCAGATGGTTGCAGTAGATCCAGATTCTGCTACTTAATGAGGTGTGATGGTATGGGGCTGCGCTGAGAGCATGCACACCGAATCACAGTGAGAGAGCAAAAACAAGCAGAATAGGCCCTGTGCGCATTAATAGCGTGATCAGTGGTGGTGGAAAAAATTAAGTAAAAAGTGAGAAATTCAAAATGTACTTGAGCAAAAGTACAAAAGTATTGTCATCAAAATGTACATAAAGTACCAAAAGTAAATTATACTCATTATGCAGAAATGTCACGTTTCAAGTTTTCAAATCTGATGAAAATAGCCGATCTACAAGCTCACAAAGAATGCGGCGCATCGCGACATATTGTGAGCTTGTAGATCGGCTATTTTCAAATAGACGAAATATATATAGAACTGAAGCAGTAACTAAAGTTTAAAAATAAACATAGCGGAGTAAAAGTACATTATTTGAGATAGTAGTGGAGTAGAAGTAAAAGCATTTGAAATTGGAAATACTCAGGTAAAGAACAAACACCTCTAATTATTGTACAGTACTTGAGTAAATGTATTTAGTCAATTTACACCACTGAGCATGATCCTCCATTAGGGTTTAATTTTACAGTATTACAGTCAGAAGTTGCTTCTCCTGTTTGTTCCATGCCAAACTGTTATCGCCTCCGGCATGGTTTCAACACGAGTGTCTGGGGGAAAAGAAAATCTCATGTTTTATAAAAGTATATTTTTCTCAGGGGGGGATTCTCGTCTGTGTGGGAAGAGCGTGTGGTAGCTGGGTGATGTACCCAGTTGCATTTATCTCCAAGGCAAAGTCTCTGTGATGCAAAGACACATATTTGTAGTACAGTAGAAAGGATATTGAATTATTACAAACTGCTTACTGTTCTCATTACTCCTGTCCCTTTGGGCGGCCTCAGAAGTGGGTGAACACAAAGGAAGGAAGTTCCCACAACGTAATTGAAATATCTCTGTCTCTAACCCGGCGCCTGATTTCTGATTAATTAATAACCGTGTACACGTTAGCTGTACAAACGAGTGCCTTTAAGAGATTTGTTCATCAAAGAGAGGAGGAGAGGGTGATTACACAAAGTGCTTCTGAAGCGAGAACGTATTGTCATCGTCTTTGTTAAGGGCCTTGTTCTGTATCTTTGGAAGTCTTGTGGTAATAATAGAAAATAATAAGAGAAAATAAAAGAGAAGGAGAGAGGGAAATGGGGAGTAGGTCAAGAGCTGGTCAGACATTATACCAGTGGTTTTCAACCTTTTCAAGCCGCGACCACCAACATAATCATATTTTAACTGGGGACCCCCCACCCTATGATCACTAAGAGTTACATTTTGTATAACACGGTTTTATTGTGAAAATAGCAGCTCTACATGCTCACAACGCCTTGTGAGCATGTAGATCGTCTATTTTCACAATTTCTGCCTCTAATACAGTATTTGTCAATTTGGCCAATGTTTAATTTGTCATTTTATAGATATGAAAACGTCCTTAAATTGTCACTTTAGAAATGTGCAGATAACCTCCATACACTTAAACCTTGTGTTGGTTTGTTGTGTTGGTTTGGTTGTTTGTCTTGGAGTGAGAAAACAATGTTGCACATTAAGTTAATCATCTGGGGACCCCCCAAAATAATGTAGTGACCCCCCCCTGGGGGTCCCGACCCACAGGTTGAGAACCCCTGCCTTATACAGACAGGTGGGCGAGACGTGGGCTCCTTGTGGTGGACGTCCGCGTCGGGGACTAATCAGACCGCGGTTGCGTGATTTAAAACCAAGGGGAGCCCTCTGACATTTTGAGCTGATTAGGAATTTCACCGGCCTTAGCCTTTTGTGTCGTGTCAACCGCTCTGACATTGCATTAGGCCATTTCATTATCATGCAGTCACATCTAATAAGAGCTGCGTCCTCAAACCTGGCGAGAGGCATTAGAGGGCCTTCCCAATGCGGGGTTAAAAAAGAAAGAAAGAAAGAAAAAAGACAAATCAAGTCTGTAACTGTTAGATGAGTGCGTCTAGGCTTTTTGACAGGCACACATTGCATTACTGTCATGTAATGTCCCTGGTATGCATGAATTAAGCACTGACTGGGTTGAATCCACCTCCCCTGCCAAGCCCTCACCCTCCCCAATAGCCCTCACAGCCGCTGCAGTCTTCATTATTTATTTCAGTGGAAAGGAAGACAGGCCTATTCACAGACCTTCTCTTTCTCTTACACTCTTATTTGCATGGTGAACAATCTGACACTTTCACTCGCCCCAGTCGACAGAATGTGCGAATTGAACCCCGGAGATTGGTTTATAATGCGGTGCGGTTAGTCGATGGCCTTTCCGCGCTGACTCATGCATTGCGAGAGGATGACACTGTTGGCCGTATAGTCAAAGGATGACTCGTCGGCCCAACCTTGTGACTCGATCGAGAGATGTGCATTTGCCTTCGGGCCGCGGCATGAAACGACAGTCGTTTCTGTGCCGGCAAAATAGCCTTTATTGCTCGAGGATAAGGTCCCCCGTTCTCCTTGGCTGAAACAGAAAGAAATAAAGGCCACATACATTCTCCATTCTCCTTTCTCGCCTGCCGGCGCATCTGCCAGACGTTTCTGATCTCGAAAGGATGTCCGTGTCGTCTTCAGATCAACATCTCGCCTGAACAGATTAGCGTCGAGACACAACCGCCACTTATTGGCCCTGGCGCTGGAATATCAAGTGAACGGACAAAAAAAAAACAGAGTGGGCCCTGAGGGGCCTGATGCCTGATTTATACTTAGTTGAGTACCGGTGTCACGCACCGAAAATAGCTGATTTACGTACAAGCTAACAACACATTGCAGCGTGACACGTTGTGTAAATCAGGCATGAGGGTTGCTACACCCACTCACTCACCCACACACACAGGGGTGTTGCACAAGGTTCTGGGCCCTGGGTGCAAGGATTCACTGTGCAGGGCCCCCCATGTGCTTTAACTATTGAAAAATAGCAGATATAAAAGCTCACAATTAAGCTGCGAGCTTGTAGGTCTGCTATTTTTGAAAAAGTCTTTGAATATTTCAAATGCTTCTAAGGTTTTTTGATAAACCTATGTTTCTATATCAGTGGTGTTCAAAGTTTCCAGGGACCCCCCAGAAGCAAAGTTACAAATATTCGCTTAAAAAATACATATTCAAAGATTTGCACACAATTTCACGACTTTTCAAAAATAGCAGATCTACAAGCTCACAGCGCGGCACTCGGTGCCGATCTGCTATTTTTCAATAGCTAAAGTATAAAATAATGAAGGACCCTCCACCTTGGGCCCTAGTAACTCAGTCCCACTTTTACCCCCTTGTGACGCCCCTGCACCCACACACACACACATACAGTGCCCCCGGCCCACGTGCAGTGTGCACCGACTGACTCAACAGCCAAATTAGCCGGACTTTTGTTATTGCACAGACACATTTCCCTCTGTGTATGTCGGAGTTCACGAAAGTCATCCTGCAGAAGTAGAGGTGCATAAATAAAGACGTGAAGGAATTTGGCTGAACCGAGCGATGGGGAGGCACAGGAGTCAGGAGGACGGACTGGGAGGCGAAGGACAAGGAAGGGCAGAACAATGTGACGAGATATGTAATGAATACATCTCATCTGTGTGCGTCTGAGTGTTTATTTCCTGAGTAACAATGACAAAAAAAATAATAATGACACAATGGCGAGCAGAGGAAAGGATGGCCAGATGAGATGAGATGGCCGCTCTGCCAGGCCCCCCTACGCCTTTCCCATTTAACCCATTCAGAACCCAGTACCCATTCAGGTACACAGTATTGTGTATTATTATTTTATGCTTTAACTATTGAAAAATAGCAGATATACAAGCTCACAGCGCGGCACTCGGTGCCGCGCTGCGAGCTTGTAGATCTGCTATTTTTGAAAAATCATGAAAATTAGAATTTTGACCCGATTCAATAAGTGTCTTTTGAATCCTTCTAAGAGTTTTTGAAAAACCTATGTTTCTATGTCAGACAATCTGGCTTAGCCATCGTCAAAGAAAAGGTCCTTTTCACTTAACTGGAGCTCAGTTAGTCTGTTCTTGAGAGACTACTATGTCAGTGGTTCTCAAACTTTTTCATTTGAAGGACCACCAAAATGATATTTATTTGACCACGGACCCGCAGCTCAAAATATCTAGTTCCAGGGACCACCCAGAAGCAAAATTTGAGTTACAAACTCTTTGAAAATACATATATTACAAACTCTTTGAAAATACATATATTCAAAGATTTGCACAAATTTTCACGACTTTTTCAAAAATAGCAGATCGACAAGCTCGCAGCGCGGCACTCAGTGCCGCACTGTGAGCTTGTATATCTGCTATTTTTCACTGGTTAAAGCATTCAATAATTCTAGGCCTAAATGGGTTAAAAAGGGAAACATGACCCGCAGCTATCGCCGGACGACAGCGAAGAATAATGCACAATATGCAGGCTACTGTACACCGCCAATGATGCCGCACCGTGCGCATGTACCTATTTCATCCTGTTTTATGTCCACACCACTCTCGCTCTCTGGTGAATTATGAATGAGATGAAACACTTATGATATTTTGGACGATCAGGTATCATACTAAAATGCCACTTAAAGTGAGATTCAACCTCTCTTATACGGAAAGCTTTTTTTTCTCTCCGTCTTGTCTGTCTGTCTTTTTCTCTCTCTCTCTCTTCTGAGAGAGAGACAGCGAGAGCGAGAAGGAGAGAGATCAGTTAAAAATAGAGGGGATGGCAGGGTATGGCAGGGTTATGCAGCTGCCATACCCTGGGTCCAGGGGGGAGAATAAAAGTTGCTTTTAAATATAAATCCATGAATGTCTTTTTGTCTATCTGTGCTGGTTATTATGTTGTTACATTACATTAAAATAACTACAAATGCAACATTTCACAAAATGGTCACTTTAAAAAGGTATCATAATTATATTCTCCACACTTTTATTCTCCCCATCTTGACAAAATGGTATATTCCCAGGTTCTGCAGGTCAGCTGCACAGGTGCAATTCATATTGTTAATTGTGGCACGTTTACTATTTTATTTCAAATTTAGCTGCACTTGAACAAACCAGAAATGTGGGAAAAATAGAATGTACTTCTTAAAATAAATGTATCATGCCTGTTGCTAAGGTATGGCAACATGACTGGTGTCTTGCACGCGCGCCTCCTTGCACGCGCGCGAAGGCGCGCGTGCAAGACACCAGTCATGTTGCCATACCGTAGTTTTTTCTGAACTGACGCCACTGGCAGACAGACTGACAGACAGACAGACAGACAGACAGACAGACAGACAGACAGACAGGCCAGCGGATAGACAGGCGTTGTCACTAGGGGCAGGCAGTGGAGAGAAACAATGTCTGGGAGCAGATAATGAACTATTACTTCGGCAGGTTATTGCAGCACATCCAACGGCAGATCCCTTCGAGAGCCCAATTCACAGTCACTTAGAAGTGACCACACACAACCACTGAGGTCTGGCACCAGCAACCCAGTCAGGTGCGTCTTATTATTTTTCAGAATTTATGACTTTGACTTTTTTCCTGTTTCAAGACTTCGTTCCTCCGAGGACTGGGTTGTTATGACGCGTGTTTGAAATTCAGAGAAAGCGTGCATAATCGTGCGTTTGGGGCGGAAGCGTCTGCTGCATGCATCTGAAGTTCCTTTGGCTCTTATGAGTTGTCCCAGGGTCGATGGCCACAAAGCGAGGTAGGAGGCCCATAGCCAGGGTCACCTTATAGATTTCCTGTGAGAGAGACATGATGTACGTTATATCTACTTCTGCTCTCCTCACTACTTGTTAAAGTGATGTTGAACTTTGGAAGAACCGTGGGCTGTGTAAGTAGAATAGTTTTTACACATTGGCTGAATCCACTTTGTTTGCGTTTGTTCATGTGCTTGAGTGTGATTCTGAGGCCGTTTGCCATACAAAGTGAATGAAATCACTATTTCTGGTTCCTCCATTACATGTATCACAACATTTGACTATGAAGATCCATGTACTGTATATGATTCATAGACAGACAGACAGACAGACAGACAGACAGACAGACAGACAGACAGACAGACAGACAGACAGACAGACAGACAGACAGACAGACAGACAGACAGACAGACAGACAGACAGACAGATAGATAGATAGATAGATAGATAGATAGATAGATAGATAGATAGATAGACTTTATTGATCCCCAAGGAGAAATTCAGATATCCCATAGCTCATACAGGCATATTAGTTAAAAACACATCGCAAAAAGAGGAGGAGGACACAGGTTAAAAACAGAGAGTGAATAAACATAAATAACATTAAAAAGCTTTTAAAAGGTAACCAAGGGGATAATAATAAAAGTCCTTTGCATAGGCCTAAAAAATGAATTAGTAGTCCAGGTCTGGCGGCTGGCCGTCGAATTAAAATCACACCCGTGTGAAGTGGAGCTGTGTGTGTGTGTGTGTGTGTGTGTGTGTGTGTGTGTGTGTGTGTGTGTGTGTGTGGATCATGTGTACCGATTTTTGTGACATTTGAAGAAAATATGTAGGAAAAGGAGCAAAAAGTGTGTTTTGGAGAAAATTCAAGATGGCGGAAAATCTATCAT
>NC_137823.1:31541480-31608980 GCF_963921795.1 Nannobrachium achirus
GGCACCCGCTGAGTTAATATACCTTAGAGGAGTTGTGTGGAAATAGAAAAAAAGTTCCCCCCCTTCTGTGTTTCCTAGAACTGGAGGATTGAATTTGGGGTTTGTATTGTAAATTACAATGTGTGATGTCATCAAGTTGTAATTTACAATACAAACCCCAAAATCAATCCTCCAGTTCTAGGCAACACAGAAGGGGGGGAACTTTTTTTCTATTTCCACACAACTCCTCTAGGTATATTAATGACATAGTTCAATATTGAAAATGGGTGGTCTTCCCCTTTAAGTACAATTTTGAGGTATTCGTACTTTACTTGAGTATTTCTACCAACACTTGTACTTCTACTCCACTACATCTCAGATCCAAATATTGTACTTTTACTCCACAACAATTATTTGGGGACTTTAGTTACTAGTTGCTTGTGTAGGCCTATTGATTATTATTACAAAACATACATTAACCACGTCAGCCCTACAGTATATACATTCTGGCCATTTGAAAATGGCTGATCTCACAGTGCTTTTTGAGCTTGTAGATCTGCTATTTTCAACAACAAAGAAAATGTACATCTGAAAACTTGAAATGGGACATTCTGCGTACTCAGTTACTTTTGGTACTTTTAGGTACATTTTGATACCAACACTTTTATACTTTTACTCAAGTAAATTCTGAATTCGACTTTTACATATTTCTACATTGCAGCTTGTCTGATATGTGATTACTTTTTCCACACTAGGTGAGATTGTACTATATCTTTTTTCTCTCCAGTAAATATTGAAGATTTTATTTGTTACATACCATACATATGCAAAAGAGTTAAATTATTTAGAAAGAAATGGTAATAAAAACATAGCAATAACGTATACAATAACAATAGCACACTGTGAGGTGCATTTGTTAAATGCTGTGATCATGAGCATGGGTCCTGTGCTGTAGTCTCTCCCCACCTTCTCTCTTTCTGTGTGTGTGTGTGTGTGTGTGTGTGTGTGTGTGCGTGCGTGCGTGCGTGCGTGCGTGCGTGCGTGCGTGCGTGCGTGCGCGCGCGACAGTACGTGCGTGCGTCAATATACAGTTGGCTGGCTCACTTCAATGGGAGGATGAAGGTGCAGGCAGTGAGAGTTGACCAGTTGCCAGGCCAGGATGCGTCCCGATGGACAGTCTGTGTGTGTGTGTGTGTGTGTGTGTGTGTGTGTGTGTGTGTGTGTGTGTGTGTGCGTGTGTGTGTGTGTGTGTGTGTGTGTGTGTTCTCTCTGTCTGTCTGTCTTTTCGGTATGATCGCACAAACAGATGGGAGCAGCAGACATCCTAACATCAACAGGAAACACTCCTGGGTTATTCTCTGCAGGGACATGACATCAGCACAGGAAAGTCCCGCTTCACGTCCACGGGGCACACACACGCGGTGGGGTTACATGTCACTGAAGCTCTCTTTTTACCTGCGCGGATCTGGAAATACAATGGGCCGCCCCGGACTCCCATGAATCACCCCTCTGCAAACAGACTGGATCTTTAAATCGCCCGGGGAACATTTGGCATTCATCATTGCTGGTGTTTTCACTGCTCAGAAATTTCTCATTTATATGCCCTTGTTCTTTTTTTTTAAAACTTTTGTGTGGCCGCTTTCAATACGACAGCTTTGAATATACAGATTATTTAAAACTTTTTTGGGGGTGGGGGGGGGGGGGGGGGGGGACAAATGAACGGAACGTTGACATAAATCTTGTGAGTCATGCGCAAGAAATATGGCGGCTAGCCGTGGTCACGTAGTCGTGGCGATAAACCATAAAAATGGTGACTGATGAAATTGTGAAAAAAACATAGTTTCACATTTTTGCAGACAAAAAATAGTAGAAGATAGTTTAAAAAAAATAGTGTAAATCTGAGCATTGAACATTACGAGCACTCTCAGAGTTAAATTAACTCTCAGGATTTTACAGTGTGAAACAATGGCCTGGGTCAATTAATTATTTTCCTAAGATTTTAACTTTTAATGTTATGCTTTATTTTTATAGCTCAGTATAGAGAGACAGGAAACCAAGGGCAGAGAGAAGAGAGCGGTCGCATCCTAATTTACAGTACCGAATAAGACATAATAAAGCCATAATAAGAAATAATGTGTTGGTAATTAGAACTAATATGTTTTATTAGACAGAAACAATGCCAGAATAGCAGGATAGGAGCGGATACATTCTCTGGCACCAGCACCTGCTGCGGAACTACCGCAGCAGGTACCGCCGCACGACCGGCAGTTCGAACGGCAGTCGCACCGCATCGCCGGCGATAGGCCTGGCAGTTCGACGTGCGGTGGTGGCTGCCGCAGCAGTTACCAGCGATGCCGGTCCTACCTACAGTTCCGTGCGGCGGCCGCCGGTCCTATCGCCGGGCGATGCAGCACGGTCGGCAGGTGCCGGTGCTGGAGAATGTATTCGCTCTTTCTGCTATTCTGTCTTTGTTTCTGTCTAATAAAATATATTAGTTCTAATTACCAACACATTATTTCTTATTGTGGCTTTATTATGTCTTATTCTGTCTTAAAGTGTACTGTAAATTAGGATGGGACCGAGAGAGCCATGCGAGTCGGAATCGAACCCACGTCCTGGCGCTCGCAAGGAGCATATGGCCTGTCTGAGCCGGCAGGCACCCACACCGCCTCATTAGTCAATTTATTCTCCAAGCCAAGCTGTTCCTCGAACAGCGTTCTACGTTACTGACACTTTGCATCTCCGCAGCACCGTTCAGACCCAGCCTACGTCCCGTTCGTCCCCCATGATGCCAGCTCACAGATGTCACAACTCTCTGTCCTGCCCGCGTGAGTCCTGTCATTGTTTCCACGCGGCTCCCGTGCTGCCACGGTGTATCATCCTGTGACAGCATGCTTCCAACAGCGTCTCTGTTGTCACTCGCAGCTTGGCATGCATGGAATGCGGCGGTGGCGTTCGCCTCAGAAATTATGTGGCGTTTGTCCGGGACGTCCCAAAGATGTCAGCGTTATAGGCAGTGGGTCGGGTGGGGGGTGGTGGGGGGCCCAGGTTGACACCGTGGGACAGGTGTAACGCGTCGGCCTGTCAAGCCTGCAATATGCCACGACGCTCCGCAGTCACTCAATCATGGATGGGCCTGGCGTGCCAGATGGCACTAAGCTGGGGGTTTCCCTGTCCTGGCACCTGCCAGAACCTCTGCGGTCCTGTGCGCAGTAGAATCATCAGCGTTAATCCAACACTCTGAGAGTGCACAAATGTAACGTGCACCTGAAACGGTCCATTTGCTTACAATTGTACTGAACACTGGAAAGTGATTTGATTACTAGCAAATATTATTGTAGTTATTGTAGCTTATCGTCGTTGTCGGGTGAAAACCTTGTATGTCCAAAACCGTTCGTTTTGCATTCATCATTTTAAAAATGATTTAAACGCCTCGCGGTGCGAGGCGTTGTGTGCTTGTAGATCGGCTGTTTTCACTACTTTTGTGCGACGGCCTTGTCTGATGAAGCAGGGCTTTGCTTGCGAAAGAACGTACACATTTGAAATTAGGAGATACGAGGGTTTCCACCCGACAACAACGTTATGGGAGATGAAGATTTTTAAGATGAAGCTTTAAGATTACGAATGGAATTCTGTGCCAATAATGAGAAGCATCATGAGCATTAAATTGGTTATAAGATGATATAACAATATACATTTGCAGCTAATACTCATAAGTTATGAGTCATAACACAAAAAGGCATTTCAGGGCATTGCCAAGTATAAAGCCTTTGAGAATTTCTGTCCCGTCTTTGTGAGGAGCTGTTGGCTTCCTAAAAGAGGGGCAGTTGAACAGATGCCTATTGTGGGGCTGTGGGTGGTAATGAATTAAAACACCATGTTCTCTCCTGCAGGTTAATTTGTGCTGATTCAAGTGAATAGTGGGATCATTTTGAGCGGCGCGCTGGCTCTCCCCGTGCCTTTTACTACGACTGTATTTTCCAGAACATTAATTTCTGTGGATTTTATTTTATTCTTTTCTCGCAGTTCTACACGTAAAGTGGAACCGGAGAGGACACGGTATATACAGCCCTGTGTGAAAGTCAGTGGGTAATGAGGGGTCATAAATTACTATGTGACTTATGGGGTCCAACGTGATTTTGGCTAAAGGATACATTTACAGGAGTTGGGAGGCTGGAAATTGTTGCTCACAAATTCATCATGATCAGAAACCATTTAATACCGTCTTCATAATTATATATTATTCTCATGTTTAATATTTGAGTTTCATCATGCCCTGTGGTGGTACTGTAGATTACATGTAAATAATTAGTCCCGCTGCACATATAGGTAGCATCGCGGAAAAGCACTGCAGTCCCGCATACATAAATGTGTGATTTATTTCAGCAGAGACCAAAGAATTATTTATATTTTACGCAGTGAAAAGCACTGACATGCAAGCATGCACAGGAGCAACATGCGCAGAGGGGGCGATTGCTGTTTGTCTGTGTGTGTGTGTCGTTACAAACACTTATTTTCAAGGGACATCTCACGAAGGGCACCACAGACCCATGTTTTCCCTGATAGCTGTCATGTCATCTTGTACTGTCATCTGCTCCGAGAAAGGAGCTGCAAAACAAAACGGCAGCTTACCGAGTGTCACGTCTGACATTGATCCGACAGCCCCCACAGAATATCCACGAAAACATTTATTCCCTGGTAAAAAAAAAAGGCTTTAGACACTTCAGAACAAATCCTGATGCTATGAGGACACCTCTCAAAAATCCATTGTCAATACCACCACTACGGCTTGTTCATTTGTCGTAGATTGCGTACCGTACTGTATGTGGAGATCTTATCTTACCCCCTATATCTCTCCTGGACCGGGGCCAAGCACATATTTGAGCTCCAATGTACACCTTGGGTCATTAAATATTCATGGACGGAGATGATTTCCCTCAGCACCCCCCGCTGAAAGCACTTAAACACTTCCTGTTTGGTGAGACAGTTCCCGGCGAGCGGCAGTAAGGGCCACACCTGAAAGGGTCGTGTTGTCTTTGGCATGAAGGAGGCTCGGGAAAAAAGTGATCTCAAGGTGCATCCCTTGAGAGGCAATTAAACCCACAAATATGGAGAGCTTTTAGAGTGATGCCACTGTACATGAATGCCGAGATGTATCCAATGTTAGACTGTATACCAGGGGTGTCGCACCAATAAATGCCCTGGGTACAAGGATTCACTCACATTTTGTGCTTTAACTATTGAAAAATAGCAGATATACAAGCTCACAGCGCGGCACCGAGTGCCGCGCTGCGAGCTTGTAGATCTGCTAGTTTTTGATAAATTGTGAAAATGTGTGTCTTTGAATATTTCAAATCCTTCTAAGGTTTTTTGAAAAACCTATGTTTCTATGTCAGTGGTGCTCAAACGTTTTCATGTGAAGGAACCCCAAAATGATATGTATTTGGCCACGGACCTCCATCTAAAAATATTTAGTTCCAGGGACCCCCCAGAAGCAGAATTTGAGTTACAAATGTTCGCTTAAAAAATACATACAGTATATTCAAAGATTTGCACACATTTTCACGACTTTTCAAAAATAGCAGATCTACAGCTAAAGTATAAAATAATTAGGGCCCCTCCACCTTGGGCCCTAGTAACACAGTCCCACCCCCCCCACCCCCCTTGTGACGCCCTTGCCTACTGTACTACTCAATTCTCTATCTCTTGTAAATCCAAAGTTTCCTCATTTTGCAATTTCCTCGACTTTGTGTGAACTCCATAACTCCTTAACACTTGCACATTTGCACGTCTCGTACTGTAACATGTATAATTAATTCCAAATGTCCTGGTTCCTATAGTAGCTGCTGGTATGTTAGTTATGTTTAGACAGCTCGGCTCGCACATTCCCCTCCCGTGGGTGCACACGTGCATTGCATTATTTGCATATTGTGTAAATGAGTAAACTGTAAACTCCACTGTCCTCACATGGACATAAATGCATGAATACTAAAAGAAGAGTGTCTAATCTACAGTATATAAAAAAAGTTACGCTGTATAACAGGGGTCTTCAACATTTTCAGGCCAAGAACCCCTTAGCTTAGAGAGAGATGAAGCAGGGACCCCCAAGATTCCATATAGTTTCATCGTTTGACTGCACAATCATCAGTGTATTTTGGATTCATGTCAATTTGTGTTATCAGATATGTAACCACTGGAATACTTAATTAACTTGATGGTGCACTCTGTACTTAGTGTGCTCTTTTTTCCCCTCTACACCAAACCTCTTTGCCGAAAATAGCCGATCTACAAGCTCCTTGCAGCGTTGTGAGATTGTAGATCTGCTATTTTTGGCTAAAGTTCTCAGAATATGGACGTTAGGGTTCAAGTGGTTAATATAAAAAAGGAGAAAAAATGTTTCTATCACAAAAAGATTTGAAGGACCCCCTGTTGTAACTCTGAGGACCCCTCTGAGGACCCCCTAGGGGTCCCGGACCGCTTGTTGAAGACCCCTGCTGTATAACATTTTAAGTGCTCTTTATCCGATGCTGAAACACAGACAGATGCCATGGTGGTTCCTTAATGTTTCAAGGTTGCTACTTAACAGTACTTAACCACTTGAACCCTATCATCCCAATGTTGGGGGGAACATTCAGATCTTCAAGCTACAAGCCCATATAGTAGATTGGCTATTTTTGTCTAAAAGATTCTGAGGAGAGGGTAAAAAGCAGCCCCAGGGGACCACAGTCAAATCAGTAGCTAAGTACAGTAGGCCTATATAATGTTTAAATTGTTAAAGCCTTGCAATATTCAACTTTGGAGGAAGAACCGCTAACCTTCCAAAGTTTCATACCGGCCGGGCTGTGAAAATAGCAAAGTTACAAAGCTCAACTCTGTGAGCTTGAAGATGAACTATTTTAGCTATTCCATCTATAATGATGTGCCCAAAATAGGAAGCCCAGGTTGAAAGTGTAGGACTTGACAGTTACAGCTCAATCTCCAAGGGTGACGCCACACAGAGGCGGGCTGTGGCTCACACCGGCCCCGGTGCCCGTCTGGTTAAAAGAATGCCGGATTAGAACAAGGGTCTTAAACAGGGGGTCCTCAGAGTTACTACAGGGGGTCCTCCAAATCTTTGCATGATAGAAAATTTTTTTCTCCTTTTTTATATCAACCACTTCAACCCTGAGAACTTTAGCCAAAAATAGCAGATCTACAAGCTCACAACGGCCCGTGCTGCGAGGCGTTGTGAGCTTGTAGATCGGCTATTTTCGACGAAGAGGTTTGGTGTAGAGGGGGAAACGGTATTGACGGTTCAAGTGGTTAAATATCTGAAAATACAAATCGATATGAATCCAAAATACACTGATGCTTGTGCTGTCAAACAATGAAACTAAATCTATGAACAGGTTGTGGGGGGACCCTGCTTCATCTCTCTCTCTCTCTCTCAACTAGACCCTTGGATTAGAATATCTTGATTAAATTGGCTGGTAGCATAGTGTATCACTTCTGTGATAACAATGAATAGAAAGTCTCTTGCACACCTACAAAAGAGACAGGAGGGTAGGAATAGACCAACGCACTTAAACTTTTTTATAGTTTTAAGTTTCGGTCTGTTTAGACCTTCTTCAGGTTATCTTTTCCAAAGAAAAGAAACATTGTTTCCCATTAAAAACTTGTATTTGCATTTGAAGACAGTGTGTTTCTTCTTTTTTTTTACTTCTGTGATAACGGAATAATACACAGCAATAACAGCGCATACACAGTTTGATGCAATAAACTGAACATTTCAGAGTACCGACCATTTCAAATAGAACATAAATAAACCTCTCCAAGCGAGTGGATGATAATTGCGTACATGCAAAATGAAAGGAACATAACGTTTCCCGGGACAGGAACATCACCTACCAGCATTGCAAATTAGCAAGGGATAGGTTTACAGGCCAATCGCTCACGGCCGTAGTTACAGCTGTTTCTCAGGCCTCTATTGAAGGAAAAATGTGAACCATTTAACCCTGTTAGGGAGGTCAAGGACCTTCTTTGGCGCTAATAGCTACTAAAGGTACATCCAGAAATAAGATGATTTAGAGTGACAAGCTGACCTAAGTAAGTTGAAACTGTCAGATTGGATTCTTTAACGAGGTCCACATTCTACAGATTCTTGGAGAATGAGAAGAAAGAAAAAGAGTTGTTTTTCTTGGTGCTTCTGCAGAGAGTGACGGCACACGCTTAACCCCAACACGCAGGAAATACCTAAGATGTCGGGTGTTAAGAAAACAAAGTCGGCCAGACAACGTAAAGACTGGGAGAGAAAGATACATTACTCTGATGAAGTAATCCCGCTCGAAATGAAACCAGAGAATCCATTTCGGGCAAGGAATGAGTAGAATCGATCTGCAATGCAGAAGCCGTGTGCGGTTTTAAAACCACATAATGCTGGAATAATTGCTCTGAAAGCCACACTGCCGTGCAGGTGTATCCTTCACCCCCCGGTCGCCGGAATTAAAATTCAAACCTGGGCGGACTGCAGGCTGCCACGAAACTTAACATGCAAGTACGAAATCCCGCTATACACTGTCGTCCTTTCCTTCCATTCCCCAGTTTGCACAAATCCATATTAGCCTGCAATATGTCCGCGGGGTTTGGCACCTTCATACTTTCAGTGTGTGTGCATATCGTCGTTGTCGGGTGAAAACCTTGTATGTCCAAAACCGTTCGTTTTGCATTCATCATTTTAAAAAGTTGAAAAGTGAAAACAGACAATCTACAAGCACACAACGTGTGCTTGTAGATCTGCTGTTTTCACTACTTTTGTGCGACGGCCTTTTATGATAAAGCAGGGGTTTACTTTGCGAAAGAACGTACACATTTGAAACTTGGAGATACGAAGTTTCTGCCCGACAACGACGATGTGTGTGGGTGTGTGTGTGTGTGTGTGTGTGTGTGTGCGTGCGTGCGTGCGTGCGTGCGTGCGTGCGTGCGTGCGTGCGTGCGTGTGTGTGTGTGTGTCGGGGACTCAGGCTGTTAAATATTAATGCAGAGCCAGATGCCCAACTGGCCACTGGCATTTATCTTAACCTGCTCCAGCAGCTGTGAGCCCAGCAGGTCCCATTGGCAACCAGGAGGAGCCCCCTCTACCTCTGGACCATTTGGAGGCATTAAAGGATTATATCTGCACTGAACCAAGACCGGACCAACATACCTCAGTAAGGGGGACAGAGAGAAGGCGATGGAGGGAAGGATGGATGGATGGAGGAGGGAGAGAGAGAGAGGGAGGGAGGGAGGGAGGGAGGAACCGTCGCGTCTCCTCAGACAAGAGGGAGAGGGAGCTATAGGGAGGGAAGGAGGGAGGGAGGAAGGGAGGTAGGGATGGGACGATATGAAAATGTCATATCACGATTATTGTGACAAAAGAAATGGCCATTTACGATATTATCACAATAATCAAAATCCATTATCCTGGGGCGGAACATTTGCCAAAAAATAGCCGATCTACAAGCTCACAACGCGTTGCGTTGTGACGCGTTGTGAGCTTGTAGATCGGCTATTTTTTGGCAAAGACATTTGATAGAGAGTGGAAAAAAAGACTATCAAGTACGTATATTTTAAGTACCTTGTACCAATTATAGGGGGTTTAAGTGGTACCGGAAATGCAGCTCGGCAAATAAAAGGTGAATTGATCCCAGTGCATGACGGAGGACGATATCACGACAAACTAAATCTCCACGATACGATTATCGTGAGTGTTTTTTTATCACGATAAAACGATAACATCGCGTATCGTCCCATCCCTACAGGGAGGGCAGGGAGCTCTGAGATGGATGGGGTGCAGTGTGCGCTCAGGCAAACATTCCCCGCTGTTTGCTTCTCTCTTACCGTTTTTCTCCCAAGGGCAAACAGAGAGCGGAGCGCGCTGCAGCTGTCTGAGTGCGCATGGGACTGACTGTGTGAGTCTGTGTGTGTGTGTGTGTGTACGAGTGTGTCAGAGTCAGACTGTGAATGCGTGTGTGTAGGGGAGTGTGTGTGTGTGGGTGTGTGTGTCTGACTTTGACCCCAATGGCCCATACATAAGTAGCAAGGAATCACCACCAGCAGAACTCCCTCCTGGGGCCCCCCGGCCCCCCTGCCCCCCCATCATTAGTCCCCAGAGCGTCCCAGTGGTTGCCACGGCCCCCGCGTGCCACCAGCCTCTTATTAACTGTAACGAGGACATTGTGACGCAGAGGAGGAGGAGGAACCCCCTCGGCGTGTGGAGGCTGCTGGGTGGCGATGCTCGCCGCGGGTTGGACAGGGTGGCAGCAGCCCCCCCTAGACCAAGGGTTTTCAAAGTGGGTGACGGGGCACCCTGGGGTGCCGTGACGGCAGTCCAGGGGTGCAGAGAGATAATTTGATAATATTTGGAATTTATTTGGACACTAGAAAAAATATTTAGTATCATTTTAAACTTGAGGTACAGTTATTTTCAGTCAGTTCTATCCAAAATGGCTATTATCTCAACGTTTTCCTCGCAACATAATCACTAATCGGGCAGAAACCTTGTATCTCCAAGTTTCAAATGTGTACGTCTTTTGGTAAAGCAAAGCCCTGCTTCATCATACAAGACTGTCGCACAAAACTAGTGAAAACAGCCGATCTACAAGCACACAATGCCTCGCGATGCGAGGCGTTGTGTGCTTGTAGATCTGCTGTTTTCACTAGTTTACTACATTTTATAGATGATAAATACAAAACGTTTTGGACATACGGTACAAGGTTTCCACCCGACGACGACGATATGCTATAAATATAAGGTGCTGGGAGTAAAAATTATAATGTAGGGGTGCCTCGGATTGAAAAAATATATATATTTATGGTGTGCCCTGAGACCAAAAAGTTTGGGAACCACTGCCCTAGACCACCCCCCAGTCCCCTCCCCACCCCCCTCTGCTTCCATCACCAGCTCCCCCTTTCCCTTCTTTCTATCCCCGCTTATCTCCCCCCTCCATCCTTCTCTCCCACACAGCATCTCTCCCTCGCTTCTCATGCTTATGCTTATGTGTTTAAGTCTCTCTCTCTCTCTCTCACACACACACACACACGTGTGCGTGCGCGCAGGCACGCAGAGCAGTGTGAATTGCAGAGAGCAATTCATCATGTTGCAACAGCATCTGTGCTGATCACATGGTCTGCACATCGTCACCGCGACAAGCTGTTTGGACTCAGGTGGGATGAGGTGAGACAACCCGCTCATTGTGATCCCCCCACGCGCACACACACACGCACACAGTGGAGGAAAAAGTACTCAATTTCTTTACTTGAGTAAAAGTATCAATACTGCAATGTAGAAGTACTCCGTTACAAGTAAAAGTCTGTAATTCAAAATGTACTAGAGTAAAAGTACGAAAGTGTTGGCGTCAAAATGTGCTTAAAGTACCAAAAGTAAAAGTACAATATGTTTGAAAATAGATTTTCAAATCGCCAAGGTATAAAATAGGGCTACAGTGGTTTATGTTTTATAATCATAATCTATATCTACAAAGTAGCTAGTAACTACATTTGGATCTGAGATGTAGTGGAGTAGAAGTAAAAGTATTTGACATTTTGGAATACTCAAGTAAAGTACAAATACCTAAGAAGTGTACTTAAGTACAGTACTTAAGTAAATGTACTTAGTTACTTTACACCACTGCACGCACACACGTGTTTCACCAGTGACTGTCTCACGTTTCTGGTGGACCCGTTGAAAAACTGTACGGATATTTCCAGACTATTTATCCTGGAACACACGTAGACACATACATAAACATACACTAAGCAGAGCAATGCAGTGCACGTCCTAGGTCATAGTTTTAAGTAAGAGCATTCATGCAGGCAGTGTGTATTATTCGGCGAGCTAGCGGGGTTATCTGAGGCCAGGCGACATAATGTAATAAGAACACAGCTACAGCATACTGGTATGCGGTGGCGTGCTGTCCTCTCACGGTGCTCTGTAGAAAGAATTCTAAAAAAAATGAGCAAATTAGCACTTGAGAACTTGAAGCAGATATACTTTATTCATTTTAGTTTTACCGACTGCCTTTTGCAAAGTTGGCTGTAATAAGATGGAAAGACGTTTCGTGCAAAAGGTCACATTTTGCACATGCGAGTCTGGATTTTGTCGGAGGATTATTGTTGTTCACTGTTCACAAAGCCTATAGCCTAACTTATTATCAGTGTGTGTGCGTGCGTGTGTGCGTGCGTGTGTGCGTGTGTGTGTGCATGTGTGTGTGTGTGTGTGTGTATGTATGGTTTCTCCAAAAAAGCAACAGCAAAAATTCATATTAATGAACAGCAATTAAGAAAGACTGTACGAATAATTAATTTGAGGAAAGTACCGTAACCTCGCTCGGTGAGGTCGCGTACGATCTAGGAATAGTTTTTCTTTGTCTGGAAGTTCTCTTTGTCTCTGACCTCTGAAGTATAGGCTGGACCAGGGACGTGCAGAGAATGTGAGAGAGGCAGGGGCTGAAATATCTAAAAGGGCCTTTCGGTGGAAATAGCAGACCTCCAAGCTCACAACGCGTCGCGCTGCGACGCGTTGTGAGCTTGGAGGTCGGCTATTTTCGGGGAGTGATACCACAATCAAGTCAATACTGGAGATGTGGCGCAACGGCATGGACTTCTACACAGAGGACAATTCTTTTAACATAAGATGCTGCATTCAAATTCAGGAGCGTTTGGACAGGGCAATTCCCTTGAATGCTGCCTTCAGGTAAGGCATGGAAAGAGGACATTTGCATTTCTTTCACCATAGCAAAAACTGCAGTCATGGTCTGGAGAGGGCACTTTTTACAGACGGATAAAAGGGCAGGGGCTCAAGCCCCCTTTGATGTCTATGTGTGCATTGTGCCTAGGCTGGACAGCTAGTGGACACTGAGGCTTTTTTTTTGTCCTTCTGTGTATTTCCTATCCTAATGTCTCTCACAGATATGCAAAGTGATCTCATGTTATGAAATATGTATGGAGCTCAGTTCACACACGTCTGAGCTCAGAAGGCCTATTGTTGAAACCTCAGCTCTCAACCTTTACAGTCGGGGGAACAAAGTCAGAGTGGTGTGTGTGAAGGGACAAAGGTCTGGTCTGCTGGGAGGAAATGGAGGAAAACTCTGGGGTCGTGGCGGGGCGTCCGTCTGTGTGTTTGCGTGTGTGTGTGTGTGTGTGTGTGTGTGTGTGTGTGTGTGTGTGTGTGTGTGTGTGTTTGCGTGTGCGTGTGTGTGTGTGTGTGAGAGTCGTACTGGGACATGTCTAAGTGTGCATGTGTGGTAGGGATGGGACGCTAAGCGGTATTATCGTTTATCGTGATGAAAAACACTCACGATAATCGTATCATGGAGATTTAATTTATCGTGATATCATCCTCTGTCATGCACTGGTATCAATTCACCTTTTATTAGCCGAGCTACAACCCTCTATAATTGGTAAAAGGTACTTATAATTGCGACCGTCAGGGAGCAGTTTACTATGAAAACCTCCACCGGCCGTCCGTCCGTCCGTCCGTCCGTCACACGTCACACCTTTGCCCTGCTCATATCTCCGCATCAGTATGACATCACACCACATGTGTACACAAACCTTTGTGTACGTTGCTGTGGCAACAGTCTGTTGTTGCTGGTTTGTTAGTGTACGTTAGCAACCACCTTAGCAACCATGGTTTTACCCTAGCAACCAACTGTTTACCCTAGCAACCAACTGTTTACCATAGCAACCATGTTTTTTTACCCTAGCAACCAACTGTTTACCATAGCAACCAGATACGCAGAGCAGGGATCTCCATATATGGGCATAAACAAGTGACATCACACTGATGTCAGATACTCAGAGCAGGGATTTCTCCATAATATATGGGCATAAAAGGGATTCTGTTAGGGATCTCCATATATGGGCATAAAAGGGATTCTGTTAGGGATCTCCATATATGGGCATACAAGGGATTCTGTTAGGGATCTCCATATATGGGCATAAAAGGGATTCTGTTAGGGATCTCCATATATGGGCATAAAAGGGATTCTGTTAGGGATCTCCATATATGGGCATAAAAGGGATTCTGTTAGGGATCTCCATATATGGGCATAAAAGGGATTCTGTTAGGGATCTCCATATATGGGCATAAAAGGGATTCTGTTAGCTGTTAGTGATCTCCATATATGGGCATAAAAGGGATGCTGTTAGGGATCTCCATATATGGGCATAAAAGGGATTCTGTTAGGGATCTCCATATATGGGCATGAAAGGGATTCTGTTAGGGATCTCCATATATGGGCATAAAAGGGATGGTATCCCAGATGATGCCCTGTTAGGAGATCCACACTAACAGAATCCATATATGGTCCTACCGACAGCTGCTATAAGCCAACCCTGGCGATAAGGTCTGAGTCGAAGAAATGCTTCTTTCCTTGCAAGAATTGCCCCTTTATACTGTAGGGCTCGTTTGTGTATTGTATGACATCACGCCACATCATCGGCTGAGGACTGTGTGATGTCATCATATCTCCATATATGGAGACATAAGTTGCTCATGCCCAAATATGGGCTGGTGAGGTCAGACTTAGTGTGATGCGTAGGTTATCTCCATATATGGAGATTCAACTTCAATGAGTAACCATGGCAAACTGTCAACTGCCCGTATTCTTGATAATTGGTAAAACAAACTTTTGGCCTATTTGTGGAGATAAGCGACCAACGGTCGCTTATCTCCCGATTAGGGAGTCTTACTGGTATACGTACTTGATAGTCTTTTTTTTTCACTCTATCATTTGTCTTTGCCGAAGAATAGCCGATCTACAAGCGTGGCGCGTTGTGAGCTTGTAGATCTGCTATTTTTTGGCAAATGTTCCGCCCCAGGATAATGGATTTTGATTATCGCGATAATATCGTAAATCATGATTTATTTTGTCACAATAATCGTGATATGACGTGTTCATATCGTCCGATCCCTAATGTGTGGGTGTGTGACGTGCGTTGACGTGCCCCTGTCTATTGTGCGCGTGAGCCCGCGTGTGTGCGTGTGTCCTTGTATTCGTGTCAGATGTGGCTGGGAGCCGGCCGGTTGCGCATGACGTGCACAACGTGTTTATGGTAGTGTACATGCGTTGTGAAAGAGATGTGTGGTCCGTTTCGTGTGTGTGTGTGCGTTAAGTTCATATGTAGCGAGTTGTATGCGTGTGAATGTGTCATGTATGCGCGCCGGGAGACGTGCTGGTCATGGCTAGTAGCAGATGGGCGTTCTCTGTGACTGATGGCCTTGTGAAACATGAAGGTGTTGTGTCAATAAACCATGTTCCACCCCATCCATCAACCCTCACTGACAGCACCATGTGCACCATTTTTTATCAGTCACACTTGTGCATGTATGTGTGCATGCACGCACGTGCGCACGCACGCACGTGTGCAGACACACACACACACACACACACACACACACACACACACACACACACACACACACACACACACACACACACATTAAAGGAGTAGTTCACCCCCAAAATAACTTTTTTTCTATTGATTACTCACGCCAAGGATACTTGAGTTCATATTCTTTTGTATTTATCGCATTCCTAAGAATTCCTAAAGTAAATTTACCCCCATAGATTCCGTATGGGGACCCAAATGCATGTGGGTCCCCATCCGGAATCAATGGGGCTACATTTATTGTAATACATCTTTTGTCTTAGGGCCCACGCAGACGAAATGCGATATTGCATCAGATCAGATCTCGTGCCCGGGGGTTTATCGGTGTTCATTTCAAACGACAGCGATCCTCTGCCTTGAATTCGGGCCCGGTATATCCCGCTGTGCCAGTGAAATATCTGATACCTTTTCAATTGAGCCAGATATCCTGGATGACCACCCCTAGCGATCTCGGGCCAGAGTTGAGTGGGGAAAAAGTTTAATTTTATTTTTTCTGGCAGTTGATTGAATAAAGAAACAAGGCTCCAGCCTCCACGGAAAGACAAAGTGGCAGCGGTTCTCAAACTATGTGTCCCGACCCAACTTGGGGTCGCAGAAGGTGCCATGGGCTCGCACATTGCCGACCATACTACTGTGTATAACGTGTATTTGCCCTTCAACTATAACATAGGATATTGTTTTTTATGAGACAAGCATTGTAATTAGGCTATGCTCCCAAATCCATTTTATTACCTTCTGTTCGCATATTCAATGAGTCCCGCAGTGCAACACCAAACAAAACAAGAAAAAAGAAACTGCGTTTGAAATTGCCTACTTTCCAGTATGATTTCAGTTAGCCTACTTTACATTCCGTCCGTCTTTCAGGAGATTCTCTAGTCTCTCCATCCCCGCACTCTTCTGGAATGGTGCAGATTGTGGGCAACTCCAATATTTGTATTTACATTATAATAAATATTGGCGTTGTGGATTCTGTGTTTCTCGAACATTTCAAGGTCTCCCCCTTCAACTCTTTACAGTGTAGGCCTACAAAATACTATTGCAATGTGCATCAAATGACAGCTCCGTCGCGCGCTGGTCATCAACTGCTTTTTTTTTTTCCTTTTCTTTTTTTGCGCAGCCTCTCTACAAGGCACGCATGGTGCTTTCATCAGTGCTGCCAATTAAATATTATAAAACGGCGAAATTAAACAAATATATTCGCTATAAGAGTCTCTCTCTCTCTCTCTCTCTCTCTCTCTCTCTCTCTCTCTCCCTCTCTCTCTGTCTGTGACATATTTGTAGCTATAATGCAGTATTGATACTTTTACTTAAGTAAAGAATGGGAGTACTTTTTCCATCACTGCTCAAATTAACTGTTCATCAGCGTGAATGCTTTCAGGTGTGTATCTGATCAATAGGAAATTGCCCATTACATTCTGAATGACATCAAAGCGACATGTTGTGATGTGAGCGTCTTGTGAGCATGCGAGAGAGTTTGAACTTGAACATGTAGTGCGCTACAAACTAGGTCAGATCAATAATTAGCGCATCAGTTCCAGCTGGTGGTCGCTGCAACAGCTGACTGGAGTAAAACAAATTTTCAAAAAGTTTGTCTGCATGACTAGGTAGCCTATTAAGTCAGATATTGCATCTGAAAGGGGCAGTGGTTCTCAAACTATATGGTTCCCGAGCCAACGTGGGATCGCGGAAGGTCCCATGGGCTTTGCCGACCAATATAAATAAATAATGAATATATTGTTGTAACCAAAATGGGTCATTCCAGAATTGGAGGACATTTTACCTCTCCATTAAAAATGTGAACTACCTCTCCATAATAGTGTATAAAGAAGGTAGCTAGTACAGGTAGTGACAACATACTGTACTGTAGACAAGTGCAGTGGTTCTCAACCTGTGGATCGGGAGCTTAATGATGGAGATGGTAACCAAATGGACCCTATATTAATCTTCTTGAGGGCAGGAAATGGGTTGTGATTTTATAATATTAAAATGACGAAATTAAACAAATATATTCGCTATCTAACGTCAGTTTAATTGCCATTTGTTTAATGTTTTGACAATGAGGGTGTCCCAGGTGATTCCCAGCTTTAATGATGGAGATGGTAACCAAATGGACCCTATTAATCTTCTTGAGGGCGTAAAATGAAACCGCCGTATGGCTACATTTGGTTTCATAATTCATAATCATGCTTGTTGAAATATTAGCGCTCACGACATTTTGATCTTGTGTTGTATGTCTTCCATTTCCGACAAGCAAGCAAGCGAGACATCTGGCTCTGCATGACTCCTAGATATTAAGTTAACTATAAAAATAAGAACAGATATTGCATCTGTGATAAAAGTTTAAAGTGGAAAGGATCCCAGCGCGCGTCTCGCTCCTCTGGTAGCCGGTGTAAATTGTATAGCCTACCTTTTACGCATAGTTAAGAAGGGCATAATAATGCAGTCGTCCAGTATGATTTCATTCACTATACATATTTTAAAAGATTACAGTCTCCATCACTGCCACTCTTCTGGAATGTTGCGGTTTGTACGCAAACTTTCGCAGTGTGCAATGAGAGTGTCGCATCTCCAATATCATTGATTTAATAAAATCCATTGCCTCATCCAAGCCTTCAATCAACTGTCCAAAAAGGAACATTTACCTGTAGGGTTCACTTGGTTCCATACACTGTCAAGTTGCAGAGAACAGATCTGTTATTTTGGGAACATTAACCATGCTGCGCATTTTGATGACCAAATAATCCTGTGTGCACTGTAATATTACGTGGGAATGATATTTGAACAATAGCCTAAATTGCGTGGTGTTAATGAGTTGTACAACACCAAACAGAACAAGAAAAAAGACCACACGTAGTAAAAAAGAAGAAAAAAAATCCCAAGGAATGTATGTCTCTCTGACTTTGAGTATGACATTATATGAATAATAATGTGGCATATAGCATCAACCAGCATTTTAACGGCAACCAGCCAGACATTAAACAGACATGAGCTTAATCAGCTAATAGCAATTATGAATGTCCAAACCTCGCCGTTGTGTGCGTGCAGTCGCAGAAAAAAAAAAGTTTAACCCTCTCGCTTTTTTTTTACTGTCCCACCACCTCATCCAAGCATATAGAATAGGGACAGGCCTAGGTTCCTCAATATCATTTAGCTGGGGACCCCCTGGAACTCCCCAAGGACTGGCGGTCCTCTTTGAGGACCAATGAACAGACTGACAGCACGAGAGACGCAATGACGTGCCCGCAGCCCGCGCGTAAAAGTAAAAAAAAAATAAAGGAATGCAATGGAATGTCTCTTGAGTATTACATTATATTAATAATGTGGCATAGTAGCATCAACCACCATTTTAACCAGCAACCAGCCAGACATTACACAGACATGAGCATAGGCTATGTCTATATAGCAAGATAGAGCAGAAGAGAACTTCAACTCCGCCAAATGACTGCGCAGAAGAAGAAAAAAAGGAAAAAAAAGAACGCTATAGGCTATAACGTTTTTGAACAAGTGATTACAACATTTTAGGGAGAAAGTAGGCTAAAGTAAAAAGTAAGTAGGTAGGCCTAATAATAATAATAAAAGTGTAGGCTATTCTATTGTGAGGTGTACACTCTGCGCAGCCTAAAAAAAAGGGAAGAGCTGGCTTCATATAATCTGAAGCAATCCCGTGGGCTCATTCAGACGACATTAATTGTAAAGGATTCCTACCCGATGACCCGACAATATCAAGCTTTTTTGATATTATCGTGAGCGCTCCCGACGAGTCCCGATGTCATAAAAAACTAATTAACATAATCCGTTCGTGTCGGGGTACCGTTCAGAGTGAAGACCGATTCCGGGGCCGACCGAACGATTTTCCCGGGGATCATCCCGACAATCGGCCCCGGGGGAATCGGCCCCGGGATCGGCCCAGTGTGCACGGGGCTAGTAAAGCGACAAAAAACTAAAAAAATAAAAATATTATTGAACTCAAGTCTCCATGGCGTGAGTAATCAATTGAAAAAAAGTCTTTTTGGAGGTGAATTACTCCTTTAAAAAGCTAATTTATGAACACTTGTGTGGTACCTATACCGGTACATTTACTTGAACACACACTGCACAGCCTGTTTCAAACGACTGCACACAGCAGGTGTGTGCACACAAGCATATACTGTAGAATACATAAACATGTGCACATGCCCATACAGGTACACAATACACTACAGTCACACTGACACACGAATGCAAAGATGCAAAAATATACACAATTAGGTTAGCGTGCACGAACACACACACACACACACACACGCGCACACACACACACACACACACACACACACAGGCCTACTGTATACTGTAGCATAAGCCACATGCTGTGTCAAAGCCTCGCTGTCTCGGTACAGTTACTAGGGTGCTGATGGAGGGAAAATATACCGCTAAGAAATAAATCTTGTCCAGTAGAGCATGAAGGCATTGAGTTTTCCACATGTGTTGACTGTTCTTCACAATGGCTTCAGCAGTGAGATACAGCACTGGCCCAATGGCACACCTTACTGTGTATGGCCTTCAGTGCATCCCCCACTACCTGCCTGGTACAGTACAGTGTGGTGTATACTAGTAAGACACCCAAGGGTGGAATGCGACCTCAGGGTGACATGCAACCTCGCCCTAAAGGGCGAGGTCGCGCCAATTCTTGACAATCTGGCCAACCACAGCGTTTCTCTGACGATTCTAGTTGTTGTCATTCTGGGGGGAGTTTGTTCATGTTTTTGTGAGGGTATCAACCCTAGGAGCTCAGCACACTCACAGAATCATGGCACACTCACAGAATCAATGTTATGCCCATACATGGAGTTCCCTGACTATGTTATGTCAAAACATGCCCATATGTGGACATTACCAAATATGGGCATTTCCAGATATGTCCTTAATATTGATAACATTGGGACAGGGATCTCCATATATGGGCATGAAACATATGTTAATTAGTAAAGCCAAGCTTAGGTTTGATGCCTTGGGATTTCTATATTTGGACATAAGTGTGTACCCAATAGGTCATCATCTGGAAAGGTAGGGTGTAAATCAGAGTAAAGCAGGCTTTTGAGCTAGTTAGGGCCAGAGATTGATGACATCAGAAATCCCCATATATGGGCATAAAGGGATTTTGCTTTTGGGAATGCCCATCTATGGCATTTTTATTTTATTTTATCATTTATTAATAAAAATACATGTATGTATCCATATACATATGGAGTTCAATATTGATGTTTTTGGAGAAGGTATGTTGTAAATGTATGCTACTTAGTAAGGGGCCTCGGGTTAGATACTCTTTGTATGGCCTCTGGAGGTCCTTGGCGTCGGTTAGTAGTATGCCCAGCACATAAGATGTGGGACGTCACAAAGCCTGCGGCCATGTATCATTTTCCATCAGGCCTGTTGGTTTTCACGCTCCAGTGCGGCGTTCATGCGCTGCAAGTCAATGGCAGACTTGGCAGTCAGACAGACAGCCATTGACTCCGGCCTAACAATGGCTACTTTCTATGACGGTAGTCCCATATGACATGATGGACTGGACTATCTCCATATATAGTGTTATCCACATTTCGTGTAGCTGCCCTGTACAGGAAGTGATGTCACAACTCGCTGACATCACAGAGGCTTCGGAAGGACGGTCACGAGGCTTCGGACACTCAAGCGACACGATTCTTCAGAGTATATGCGACCTTCGGTCGCAACTATAGTAACTACAGTACATACATTTACTCAAATGACTTTTTTTTTTCAGTTGATTACTCACACCATGGAGACTTTTTTTTTCAGTTGATTACTCACACCATGGAGACTTGAGTTCAATAATATTTTTTTGTTTTTTGTCGCAGACAAAACAATTGATTATAGTAAACTTACGCTGACGGTTTCCCCATCCAGTGCCCAGTGTTGGGACTAACGCGTTACAAAGTAATCAATTACTGTAACGCTGTTCTTTTTTTCAGTAACGCGTTCTTTAAAAAATTCTGTAACTCAGTTACCGTTACTACACGGTGCGTTCCTCCGTTCTTTTGCGTTATTTTATGCACCTAGAGCTGAGCTGAATCTTCCTCTGTCACTCAAGGCAGAGGGGAGGGGAGACACCGACACGAAATGCCAGACAGAGCCGCGCTGAGACGCGCACTGGGCATTGACTCCACCACTCTAAAGTAGAGTTAGCTGGTTTAGCCCTCTCCCTTGCGTGGCAGAGCAGCTGTTGAGGTATGCTGTTCTGATCAATGATGGACAAAACCTCCTAACTCCACTTGAGCTCGATGTTTATTACATTTCGTGAAAAATGAATATTTCAGTTTCTGCCCAACAGCAGAGGTATGCATAAACATATAGTTTAGAGAGTGTGTTATTTCTATTGTGGTCCATATTACAGAACAAAATACAACAAAAACCCAGTAATAAAAAATAAAAAAAATGTGTACAATTTTTCCGGTCCCATCCTCTTTTACAGTACACTTTAAGACATAATAAGACATAATACGACAGAATAAAGCCATAATATGAAATAATGTGTTGGTAATTAGAGCTAATATATTTTATTAGACAGAAACAAAGACAGAATAGTAGAAAGAGCGAATACATTCTCTGGCACCGTCACCTGCCGCGGAACTGCAGCAGCAGACACTGCCGCACGACCGCTAGTTCGACCAGCAGTCGCACTGCATCGCCGGCAATAGGACCAGCAGTCCCGCCAGTAGGACCGGCGGCAGCCGCACGGACCGGCAGGTCCCGTAGCGGTAAACTGCCCGTCCGTGCGATGCAGTGAGACTGCTGGTCGAAATAGCGGTCGTGCGGCAGTGTCTGCCGCTGCAGTTCCGTGGCAGGTGACGGTGCCAGAGAATGTATTCGCTCTTTCTACTATTCTGTCTTTGTTTCTGTCTAATAAAATATATTAGCTCTAATTACCAACACATTATTTCTTATTATGGCTTTATTCTGTCTTATTCTGTCTTATTATGTCTTAAAGTGTACTGTAAAAGAGGATGGGACCCAATTTCCAATGTAAAACCATAATGGGTATGGAACAAGCTACAACTCAACTAATGTAGATTATGGTTATAATTTAGCATTATGCTGAGCTTTATTCTAAGTTTTCCAGCTATTGCTACTCAAATCCTTCCCTTTTGATCCTCTGCCTGATTCCATAGACTCTGCCTGATCCATACTGGCTAAGTTAGCCTTTAGCTGATTAATGTCCTGGCCCTGACACATCCTTGTTTACTACAATAAACCTTGTGATCTTCGATTATTTTACTTGATTGTTTCTTTGTCATGCCTTGTGGGTTCTTATGTTCAGTGAGCATGACAGTACAATCTGGCCAGATTTTCTTTTTCTTTTTTGTAGCATAAGAAATACATCCTCTAAACAGAAAATGTTTTTGTATTAATGTTATATTATCAATAAAATGTTAGTGTTTTGTCAATTACTTGCCTTATCCTCATGGGCACACAAGTTGAGAATCCCTGTTGTATGCCAACACGAGTAACAACTCACAGCCATTGCAGGGGCTCTCTAGGAATCCTCTCCACACCATGACAAAACATGGTCATGGGCATGACAAAGATGACATGGTCATGGCACGACAAACATAACACGGTCATGGCATGACAAACAATGTAATGGTTTTAATCGATGGTGGCGCTGTTGACATTTTGAGGGAATTCATGGGTATCAGTCACGTGAGAATAAGGATAGATGACTAAGCATGAAATAAATTACCATATTCTATTCGGGAAACAGCCTAATATAAATTCCATACATTTTATTACACACCACGTATTTTGAGAAAGTCTAACAATGAGATACAGTAGATATTTCTAGCATGCATTACCATTCCCATACGGATCCGGTATGTGCTGTTGGTTGTCCTATTATACAAGGTAAAAAGCTGAATATATACAATGCATAGCTGACTAGATACAGGAGGAATGGCTGCTGTGCTGTCAGGGGTTTGTTGGTCTGCTGGAGTTTGTGGTTGCTCGGAAGTGTTGCGTGTGTGTACAGTATATATATATATATATATATATATATATATATATATATATATATACATCGTCATATTGTCACTGTCGGGCAGAAACCTCGTATCTCCAAGTTTCAAATTTGTAATTTTTTTCACAAGGTAATGCCCTGCTTCATCATACAAAGCCGTCAGACAAAAGTAGTGAACAGCCGATCTACAAGCACACAACGCCTCGCGGTGCGAGGCGTTGTGTGCTTGTAGATCGTCTGTTTTCACTAGTTTAAATCCTTTTTAAAATTATAAATACCTGTCCAACGGTTTTGGACATACAAGGTTTCCACCCGACAACGACGATATATTGTCTTCTAACAGAGTCTTTATTTCACAATTTCAAGCATGATCAGAGTCCACATACTGATGCCGTTATGTTAGACAATGACTGGCTCAACAAGGCATGTCTGAGAACACTCAAAGGCGTTTACTGGATGAGAACCAACAGCCAGGATGTATAGTCTGTTTTTTACGTTCTTTTTACTTTTTTCTTTATTTGATAGTCACAGTGGAGAAGAGGCAGGAAATACAATATACAGCAAATGGTCTAAACTGGCCGGGAATCACACCGGGGACTCACTGTCAGGCATAAGAGCACATCTGGTACGCTAACCCTAACCACTCGGCTATCGGGTCGCCGCCAGGATGCATAGTTCATTAGCTCTCACTGATGTGAACTATACGTAACGTACATCCTGCATGGGTACTGTACGATGGCTTGGTCAGATGTTTATCTGCATTTAAAATGTTCTATCTGAGGGGACAGACAAAAAAGACGATCCCTAAGTCATCCTCCATCTCATTGGATTAAATCGTTCTCCGCATTAGAAAACAAATGCCTGTCTGTTGTTTGCCGGTGGCTCTGAAACACACAGCCGCCAACTCTGGTGACATTATTACTCCCATCTACAAGAGTCTACTACCAAATGTCAGGCACATGCCCTGAGGAATGTCATGGAACCTCAGGCTGAATATTAGATGAGCGGGATACAGCGATGGTCGGGCACAGAGGCTATCCTCAGAATGTTAATAAAGAGCAGACAATGCTGTGCGCTGGTGGATCCAAACAGCAGCTATATATCTTCCCCTCCCTCCCTCTGCCTGTTGAGACCACAGCGAGCAAGGCAGATTCCTCTCCTGAACAATCTCCATGTCTATTTTGTTCAAGATGAGAGCAATAAGGATTAATAATTTACATAATAATGTATTATTCTTTTTTTCTGCTCGTCTCTCAGCCTGTCCCCATGTCTCTTTCTGTACACCAACTTTTCTTTTATGTACTGTATGATCATCAATCTTTTTGCATTGGTTCTCTTGGCAACCTTCAGTCCTATTCCAGCTATAGGCCTACACATTCCACACAGTATCTTTTTTGGAGGCATGCAGATGGGACAGTTTCCCATGGTTTATTACTGCCGATGCTACTGCCATATTGCAATTTTGTTCCTCGGGTGTCCTTACATCATCTACAGCTTGTTTGTTCCCTCTACCCAAATTCCCTATGTGGGTTCCCCCAACCCACAGTATAAGCAACCCTTCCATTCCTGAGAGTTTCAGGGACTTCCAGTGATCAGGCAAGCAAATGGCTGCTTAGTTTCGAGCTCCTGATAGCAACTAAATCCCTTAATATTGTATATATGCAGAACTTTGTGACTATATAAATAAAGTTATTGTTATTATAATTCACCAAAGATAGGTGATGCTGGTGCAAAATTTGGCATCGATAGGGGCAACGTCGCCGGAGATAAGAGTAGGGCAAAGGTGTGACGTGACGGACAGACGGAGGGACAGCCGGTGGAGCTTTCATAGTAACTTGTGACCTGACGGTCGCAATTATCTGATTCCAGACCCTCAACAAGATGAAAATTCATTGTTGTGCACAAGCTGAAGAAGAACAACTTTCCATGGAGCCACACAGAGCAGACCCCCTCTGACTTTTTATTTCCGTTTTTGTCATGGAATGTGACATTTCGTAGAACCAGAGTTAAAATGAGCAATGGGTGACTGTGGCATGCACGAGGGACTCGGGGTGGTGAGGAATCGCCCCTAAATCGACTCCCCCTCCCCCCGCCCTTTATTTTCTTTATTTACTGTAGCACATGTTGTCCAGATGTTGAGGCCTGTGCAGTTTTAACTTGTCTGGCCTGGAGGTTTACGAGTGCAACACAGGGCTGCATGGCCATTTAAATGCCACATTACAATATTAAATCGGTGTCACTTAATATAAATAATCCAGTTAAAAGGAGCAAGGTCCTGAGGTCTTGTTAAAAAAAAGAAAAGAAAAGAAGAACAAGGAAGAAAGAAAGTAATGAAATGCATTTTCTTGTTCCTACAAGGGGAGTGGACATCCTTATCACCAATGCAGATCCCATATGAAGTGAACAACCAAGTCAGGGACAACTGTGTATTAATTAAAGGAAAACAAAGTGGTGACAGTGATCAATGTATGCCCCCCAGAGAGTAATACATGTTTTGTTTTTTTTACTATCTTTGACAGTATTGCCTTAGAGACTGAAGGTATTTTGATACGTGGAGGGCACTTGTTTAATTTGTCCATAAATCATACGTTTCGATACAAGCCTCAAGAAAAATAAGATGCATCTGACCAACTTTATCAGTGCAGGAAATGAGACTAATTGATGCTTGGAGAGAACCTAGACCCTCTAGAAAGGGACTTTACACACTATTCAGTACCTCATTCTGTACACGCCTGACTGACTGGTAACTACTTTTTAATGAGCAGTGGTGTTAGACTCAGGTTCACAGAGTTGAAGGTTCAAGGTTGTTGCTTTATTGTTACTGTAGGCTACATCTTGCGCGCGCACACACACACACACACACACACACACACACACACACACACACACACACACACACACACACACACACACACACACATACTGCAAGAATAAAACATAGTTTTAAAATCAGGGTGGCTGATGTATCAGATCACAATGCAATCAGCTTGAACATAGATCTGAATAGTAGAAAATAAATGCTTCAATGTGGGCATTTTGAATAAGGCAAGGGTCTTTAACAGGGGGTCCGGGGACCCCTAGGGGTCCTCAGACTTACTACAGGGAGTCCTCCAAATATTTGTGTGGTAGAAACCCTTTTTCTCCATTTTTATATTAACCACTTGAACCCTAGTGTCCATATTCTGAGAACTTTAGCCAAAAATAGCAGATCTACAAGCTCACAATGCCTCGCGCTGCGAGGCGTTGTGAGCTTGGAGATCGGCTATTTTCGGCAAATAGGTTTGGTGTAGAGGGAAAAAGAGCAGACTAAGTACAGAGTAAAAGGTCAAGTTTATTAGGCGGCTCAAGTGGTTAAATATGTAAAAACACACATTGACATGAATCCAAAATACTGCTGTCAAACAATGCAACTATATGGAATAAATGAAAAGGTTGTGGGGGTCCCTGCTTCATCTCTCTCTCAACTCAGGGGTCCTTGGCTTGAAAACAATGAAGACCCCTGTAATAAGGCAAATGTGGAACAGATAAAGGTAAGAGATGAAAGCGTGTGTACAGTGAGAATGATAATGTGGATGTGGACCCTGTAATATGTGGGATCACTGGGATACTATGATGGCATTTATTCATTCATGGAGGTCTAATCGCCCTGACAACAAAAAGGCTTGGCTAGCCACATACAAACATACAGTACAGTAAAGTAGAGCAAGAGAGAGAACAGGAGGAAAAAAGATAAAAACACAGAGAAACTGGTATTACAACAAATTAAGGAAACAAGGCAGGAGATAGATGAGATCCTCAGGGGAGATATAGGAAAAAAGTCTAGATTTATAAAGCAGAGTTATTATGAATCAGGTCCAAAAGCAACAAGACTCTTGGCCAGATACCAGCGTAAACAGCAGGCCTCTATTAAAATTCATAAAATAACCAACCAGTTATTACATGAGCCAGATGAGATACAAAGACTATTTGAAGAGTATAGCTACTACAGTATAAGAAAGTCCAAACCACCATCAGCGGATAAAAAAAAAGAGCACACAATAAAAAAGTCTTCTATTCACTTGACCTGCGATCTATTGGTGAGAAAAAGAATGACAACATTGTCTGCAGTGGTGGACATAACCCATTTAGGCCTAGAATTATTGAATGCTTTAGCTATTGAAAAATAGCAGATCTACAAGCTCTCAGTGCGGCACCGAGTGCCGCGCTGCGAGCTTGTAGATCTGCTATCTAATTTTGCTTCTGGGGGGTCCCTATCCCTAGAGCTAAATATTTTGAGATGGGGGTCCGTGGCCAAATACATATCATTTTGGGGGTCTTCACATGAAAAGGTTTGATAACCACTAACATAGTAGTCTCTCAAGAACAGACCAACTGAGCTCCATTTAAGTGAAAAGGACCTTTTCTTTGACGATGGCTAGCCAGATTGCTGACATAGAAACATAGGTTTTTCAAAAAGTCTTAGAAGGATTCAAAAGACACTCATAGAATCGGGTCAAAATTCTAATTTTCACGATTTTTCAAAAATAGCAGATCTACAAGCTCGCAGCGCGGCACTCGGTGCCGCGCTGTGAGCTTGTATATCTGCCATTTTTCAATAGTTAAAGCATAAAATAATGATACACAATAATGTGTACCCGTTCTGAAAGTACATTTACTTACAAAATTGTTCTATTTTTGGATACTTCTGACTTCATTCCACCACATTTCAAAGACACAAAACCACCTTCAGGATGGGAATATCTTGGCTACAGTTGGCACAGAGTCATTTGTGTTTGTTCGAGTGCCCAGCCAAGCCGGCTGCACCGCAGAGTTAAGCCCCTTGCACACAGGACAGTTGCGTTTTTTTCGTTTGCGGCATGAATAAAACGCATTGGATTTGGTGTGCAAGGCTGTGCGGAATCGGCGCTGCGGATCCAAAAAGGAGTCATAAAAGGAGTGATGAGTTTTTTTACCGCATGCGACAAGACGCACAAATCGAACTGGGTTCGATCGAGAAAAAAACGCACGGCGGTAGCCACTCGTCGCACGGCTAATTCGGAGCCGGTGTGCATGAGGTCATAGAGAATCATTGTTTTCTTTTCAAAAAATTATATTGTCCGTTTTATCCGTGCGGTTAAACGCGCCTGTGTGCAAAGGGCTTTACAGATGTGCCATTTCAAGACTTCACACGTCCTGCCATTGGCAAGACAGTAGAATTTTAGGGGATTTGGAGAACATTGAGCTTGTAGGTCAGCTATTTTTGCTATTTTTATGACCTTCTCTGACTTCAAAGTTTAAATCTAACTATGAAGGTGGATTCAGTTTTTCAATGGGAATGGAGTGGTTTCTGGCCATTTGCGAGTTTCTGCAAAAATACGCTCCGTTCTCCATACAAATTTGAAAGGCAAAAGAGGGAAAGAAACCAGTGGAAAAATCTATTTGCAGGACATGTTCAGGAAAAGAGCAGTAAACCGAAGAGTACAGGCACATCTGTATCAAACATGCACAAAAAAGATACGTTCATGTAGTTAAGAGACTACTTTTCAGAAGCAATGAAGTCGAAAGCACTTAAATATTCAAATAGCAGGTAGAACGGTATCAAATTTGTGAGACAAATTCACTAGTATGGAGGGAATTCTGCTGGGAGAGCCAAAATAAAAGGCAGACAAATTGCTTCACGATGCTAGAGGCTGTGTGGGAAGATGGAGGCTGATAATTCAGAGATGATAGGGAGAATGTTAATGCCGTTGTTAAAAATATTTTGCGATAAGAAATCTCAAATATCCGCCTTGTGATCTTGGGAACAGTGATGATGCTGAGATGAGAGAATATTTCTACTTGACAAATGTTGTACTTGCATCTTGGAAGAAAGCCGATACTAGAAATTGGCTTACGGTAAGCACTCCAAAACAGGAACAGTGGTTTTAAATTAAATTACCTTTTGAGAGTCAAAGAGGTACATTTAAAACAAATGAAGTGAAATAAAAAATGGTACAAGACAATTGATACCCATTTAAAATACTGTATATATGTATGTATTTGTTGGTTGGTTAATGTATTGTGTATCGTACTGTTATTTTGTGTGTTAATGTTTATGTGTTGTTATGTTTACTGCGTATATCTTTGTGAAAACTCAAAAGAGAGGGAGACAAATAATGTTTCTGGAGTTTAAAGGCCCTAAAGGTAATTTTTATTGAGATGGAGGGTATATTTCAGTCTTGCCACGGTGTGTTTGTGTATTTTTCAACATCCATTTTCCGATAACAACCTCACATTGTCAATGAGCACTCATAATATCAGATAAATGTCAAAGTAAAGGGATATATTTTCTGTATAGCGCAATAGCTTTTTTCTGAGAAGCCATTAAATGTATTCTCACCGCAATATCTCTGGTAAGAATAAATCTTTTCACAGTGCTGATAGCTCTCACAATAACTCCAGGAAGTATGGACAGAATACATATACGTATGTGCTGTGCCCATTTTCATTTACAGTGCTTTCCGTCTACAGGCTATTCTGAATAAAAAATCAATAGCATTATAGCCATGATAAATATGGAATTTTCAACACGGTGCATCGCCTTACTTTTTATCCCCGTCTGTGGATGAGCCTGAGTATCACTCATTTACACAGTTGCTCATTTAAAGGTAGGGTAAGTCAGTGGTTCTCTACCTTTTCAGGCCGCGACCCCCAAAATAATCATATTTTAACTGGAGATGCTCCCACCCTGATGAGCACTAAGAGTTGAGGCATTACATTTTGTACAACACGGTTCTATTGTGAAAATAGCAGATCTACATGCTCACAATGCCTCGCAAACGCGAGGCGTTGTGATTATGTAGAGCGTCTATTTTCACAACTTCTGCCTCTAATATTCTGCCTCTAATACAAGTTGGCCAATGTTTAATTAGTCATTTTAGAGGAATTAAAAAGTCCTTAGTTTGTCACTTTTAGAAATGTGTAGATACCCTCTATACACTTAAACTTTATGTTGGTTTGTTTACTGCTGAGAGAGAAAATAATGTTTCACATTAAAGCTATACTGTGTAAGTTGCTCAACTAGTGGTCAGTAGCGTCCGCGTCTTTCGGCCGTTTTTCGCCGCGGACCGGGCCTCACACCCCCGCGTCACCCCCGCGTCTGCCTCCACCTCGCCGAGATCTATCTTTAGAGGGGTCCCTGGTTCCTGTGCGTTCAGGCATTCCGGAGAAACGGAGTGTTTCACCCGAGTATAGATAGAGACACACGGGCGCCTACAAATATGGCCGCCCTATTGTGATAGCTAGCGACCCCACTTCAAGATGCGCTGTGATTGGCCGGCAGTGTATAACCCTCGCTGTGATTGGCCGGTAGTGTATGATGACGTAACTTTTGCGCGAAAACCGGACCCCGGTCAGGATCATAGAAAACATATAAAGAGAAGGCTTCAGAAGCTGAAAATAACGGAGTGGGTGTTCTAAAACTTTAGCGATTTAAGAGTTAGGACAATTTTAAGATTTGTTTTATAAAAAAAGTTACATGGTATAACTTTAAGCTAATCATATGGGGACCCCCTCCCCCCCCCCCCCCCCCCCAGTGTTAAATATAGCTCTATATTCGGTTAGTACTTATTTGCTAGAGATATTTTGTTCAGTAACAAGAGTATCCATGTCTCGCAGCTCTTTATTAAACAGGACATGCATTTTCAGGTTGGGATATAAATTGTGTCCAATCAGGAGAGAGAACTCACACAGGATACAGACTAAACGAGTGAAATTGGAAGTGATGACACAAAATTGGAACTGGAACACTATCAAACAGAAGCTGGTTAATGGCTATCCTGATTGGCTGAAATTGGCAACCCACCTGAAAATGTATTTTCTATTCATTGAGTGCTACGGAGACGGGGAGAGCCCTGTTAATGAACACTTTATAGCAATGATTACTATCAGAATATAGTGCTTTAATCTTTTAACAAATAACGTTTTGTTTTAACCAAAAAATAACACTTACCCGGGGCGCCTGCTGGCCTAGTGGTCCAGACTCATACCACTTTTGTCCTGCTTTTTGCCCTTAGGCGTCTTACTGGTTAGTAGTATATTATATATAGGCCTACAGTATGCATTTCAAAGTTGATAACAGCAATACACTTTGAGAAACACACATGCAAACGCAAAAGCACGCACGCACGCACGCACGCACGCACGCACGCACACGCATGCACACACACACACACACACACACACACACACACACACACACACACACACACACACACACACACACACACACACACACACACACACACACACACACACGCACACGCACGCACACGCACACGCAGAGCACCTGAGAGCCTTTGGGACCACCGGGGCATAGCGCTGAAGAAGCTGGACATATGGACGGGCCGTTGCAGAGACGGCCCACCACTCTCCCGCCGCCATTAGGCAGCAGCGCTCCTCCGCAGCGCCGGGGGGAGGAGGAGGGGAGGGGGGGGGTCTCTTCTCAGAGCAGCCGGCTAATGCCGCGGGTCTGAGGCTGCCATTCATCACACATGGCAGGTTAAACCATGTGCACAATCTGTTTATATCCATAATTATAAGGCATCCTCATGGCGAGGGGCAGCCAGGGTTCAAGAACATCTGCTCCCAGCGCTCCGCCGGGGGGGGAGAGTCTGTACGGCGGCTACAGAGGTTCACTGTATCTGTCAGGGGTGTCGCACCAAATGCTGGGCCCTGGGTACAAGGATTCACTGCGGGCCCCCCATGAATGTTCTTCATAGGGAGACGGGGTTTAAACCCATTTAGACTGGGAACGCATTATTTTGTGCTTTATTGAAAAATAGCAGATATACAAGCTCACAGCGCGGCACTTGCGAGCTTGTAGATCTGCTATTTTTGATTTTTTTTTTTTTATTCTCTTTGAAGTCTTTGAATATTTCAAATCCTTCTAACCCATGTTTCTTGGTCAGTGGTGCTCAAACCTTTTCATGTGAAGGACCCCCAAAATGATATGTATTTGGCCATGAACCCTCATCTCAAAATATTTCGTTCCAGGGACCCCCTAGAAGCAAAATTTTAGTTACAAATGTTCGCTTAAAAAATACATATACCGTATTCAAAGATTTGCACATTTTCACGACTTTTCAAAAATAGCAGATCTACAAGCTTGCAGCGCTGCACTGTGAGCTTGTATATCTGCTATTTTTCAATAGCTAAAGGCCCCTCCACCTTGGGCCCTAGTAAGTAGTAACTCAGTCCCCCCCCCCCCCCCCCTTGTGACGCCCCTGACTGTATCTGTATCTGGGACAGGAGAGATCCACACAGCCAGAGTGGAGATGTGTTGTAGGATGTGTGTGTGTGTGTGTGTGTGTGTGTGTGTGCGCGTGTGTGTGTGTGTGTGTGTGTGTGTGTGTGTGTGTGTGTGTGTGTGTGTGTGTGTGTGTGTGTGTGTGTGTGTGTGTGTGTGTGTGTGTGTGTGTGTGTGTGTGTGTGCGTGCGTGCATCCGTGCATGCATGAGTACTTACTTGTGAGAGCCAAATGTCCCCGAAGTATTGTCGTGTTTGAGAAATAGGCATTGTGAGGATAATTTTCCTCATAATCACAAGATAAATGGTCCTTTTATGGCAAAAAATAGATTTACAGTATGGCCTACAGAAAAGATAGAAAAGAGTTTGGGTTAGGATTATTAGGCATTCACTGTAGAGGGGTTTGGGGTTAGAATTATGCTTCAAAAATAAAGAAATAAAAATAAAAAAGAGCAGATCTACAAGCTCACAACATGTCAGTCATGCAATGCTTCTGTACTTGTAGATTGGCTATTTTCGGTGCATGACACCAGCATATGCATGCAACTAATTATAACTCGTTAGGGCTATAGGGTTAATGATCGCATTCATAATTAAACCGATGATGTCCTCGCAAGTACTGCAATAGTCTATGTGTGTGTGTGTGTTTGCATGCGTGCATGTGTGCTTGCGTGTTCAAAACAAGATGCTTGTGTGGTGTTACTGGTTGTTAGGTGAGGTAAAGGTAGAGGGGTTGGCTGAGGGGGAGGGAGGGAGGGAGCTCATACAGGAAGCAGAAGAGCGGGACAGACAAAGTGAAACGGCGTGCATCAGTCAGCGTGCGTCTGTATATATCTCCATACCGCGGTGCGGAACCAGGCGCGGCATAACGGCATAATGATATTAATGAGAGGCCATTCATCATGCAAACTCATCACTTAGGTTGATGAATGCCAGCGATTTAAAGCGGGGACCCAGGAGGCGCGCTGCTCTCTCGCTGCTCGCTCCGCTGGCCAAACGCAAACCTCGGAGACTATTATGGAGCTCCGCGTCTCTCCAGACTGGAGCTGATAACGCAGTACAGCGCCAGTATTTACTCGGGAAGATACAGCTCAGTGATGCGGCGTGGAAAGAAACTGAGCTCGGAATATAGACAGACAGACAGACAGACTGACTGACAGTCAGGCACGCACATGCTCGCTCGCTCTCTCACACACGCACACGCACACGCACACACACACACACACACGCACACACACGCACACACACGCACACTCAGACACCAAACCATCTAAACCCTGGAAACATCTTCATTCCCCTTTTACTTTTAAGTGCAACCGCATTTTAATTACGTATATTTAATTAATTACTCTCTTCGTGATCCTTTCTGCATAATTGTAAGTGCTGATATGTTCATTAGTACGGGGGAGGGGGGGTAAATAGACACATAAACTTTGGAAGTGATAGAAATCAAATGGGAGAGGCCCGGCTAATTAAAGGGATCTAACATTAGCTGATTAGGGAAAGCTGAGTCCCTTATCTGGAACCTTCCATGGCAAAAGAGAGCTAGAGAGAGAGAGAGAGAGAGAGAGAGAGAGAGAGAGAGAGAGAGAGAGAGAGACACAGACTATACCCAAATGGAATGGGGCAGGGTTTGTTAAGAAACACTGCTGTGATTGCCCCTTGTAGCAATGAAGTCAATCGCACATGAATAATTCACCCATAAGGAGTTCGTTTACGACCGGGCTTTAGCATTTGAGGCATTTAAACATTTTTTTCTCCCTCTTAATGAAGGAAAATCACATTGCTGCAGATGTTTTATGCTCTCCCCCCCCCCCCCCTCCCCCCATACTGTTAGCGTTAGCATGGCTCTTGTTGTTTGTAGAGGAGTTCAATGAAACAGGATTTTAATGAATAGGGCTTGTGCCAGCAAGCTGCTTGACGTGCCAGAGAGAGAGGAGAGGAGAGACAATTCAGAGACTTGTTTGCATTCAAATATTAACTTTAGTTATTATTAATAGTATTATAATAGTTATTATTACAGTCTGCAAGCAAGACAGTTTCAACACACTGGGGTATAGGGAGGATAGCTATGCTAATTTATAAATCTGTGATCTATGAAATCTATTTGCCATACACAAGAGAGTGCTTCTGAGTTCGTAACAGTTGCATTCAGTTAATATGTGTGTGTAAAAGAAAAAAGATTACATCTTTGTTAAAACATTTAAGTGGTGCTCCATCAATCCAGTTTCGCATGAAATGTACTTCTGAGGTGCAAATTGCCACATTATTATTGCTACCGTCTTTCATTTCCTTGGAACCAGGGCAGGAATTTCACAGAGGCCATGAAGGCCATGGCCGCCGTTGCCCCTCAGTTTGGCCTTGTGCCCCTCAAACCAATGGCATGACCTGAGGCCACAGTGGCCTTAATGCCCCAGCTGTACCACTTTCGCCTCTCTCTCTTTCTTGGGAATATGAAGGCTGTAGACACCGGGGTCTTTCTTGTCATGTAGACACCAGTGTATTTTGTTGAGATTCTGAAAACTTAACTCCCAATGTCCCCATCTTTAAACCAATCAGTGACTTTGATTGGTGCAGGGCTGAGCATGGATCAGATTGTAAATATTATCATTTAATGGGCTACAATCTTGTTTTATTTGATGGCCTTCCTGCCCTGGCATTTGGCCTTTGTGCCCTCAAAAAATGGACAACACCAAAGGCCAAGTGGCCTTGCCCCTAAAATGATGAAATTCCAGGCCTGCTTGGAACTGATAAAATGGGGACTATTTTATCAGTTTAACACAACATGAAGTGACTGTTATTTTTTCTCCAATCGTCGAAACCCAAGTCGTGACAAGAGTGAGATCACGTAACCACATCCCATAACAGTGCATAGCACTGCATACTAGCACATGCACTAAATAAACATGACTTTTTATTAAAGCTGAACGGAAACATTTTCCTTTCCCCTGCGGAGAAAAAAAGGGAAATCCATCAGTTCATCTCTCAGTTTTAGAAAATGGGGCTCAGCTGCAGGTGGACAAAATGCTCTCAACTCAAGGGCAATATTTTAGGATCAGGACGATAATAGCAGCATGTGGGATGAAAACGTTGAAGTGATTCAAGCCCAGGGGATCCACATTTCTGAACGCACCAGTCCGAGCAGACAAGTGTACGCTATTCTTTGGAGAACAACTGCAGTTTTTTTTGTTTCTTTTCTCTCTCTCTCTCTCTCTCTCTCTCTCTCTCTCTCTCTCTCTCCCTCTCTCTCTTTTTCCATACGCTTTCATTTTGGCTCACGGCACTTAACTTGGTGGGGGGATGGGGGGCGGGGGGGTCAAGAGAAAGAAAGCCAAAAGAACAAAGTGTTTCTATCAAAGGACATTATTGAAGCTTACAGAGAATACTGGTGGTGCTGACAGCCCAACACGGGTCTGTTTGAGGGCCCGACATGATGTCCCATTTACACTAGTGACTACTACAATTCAGGCAGAGACTTTTTAATAAAGTAGATCCAAATTAAGAATTTGTGTGGTTGAATGACTCGGAGAAGCTGAAACGACTCTTTCAACATTACTTTTTTTCATTTGCTTCATTTCTTGAGAAAGCTTGGTCAATGAGAAGTAGGGCCAAGGAGGGTATTTGGTATGTTATAAGATAGGACAGGGGTTCCCAAACTTTTTGGGCTCAACGCATCCCTAGAAATGTATTTTTCATTCGAGGCACCCCTACATTATATCTATAATTTTCACTCCCAGCACCTTTATATTTATAGCATATTTTAGCGATTATGTTGCAAGAAAAACGTTGCGATATTAGACATTTTGGTTAGAACTGACTGAAAATAACGTTGTATTTCTAGTTTAAAATGATACTAAATATATTTTTTAAGTGTCCAAATAAATTCCAACTATTATCAAATTATCTCGCGACACCCCTGGACTGCTGGTACGGCACCCCAGGGTGCCCCGTCACCCACTTTGAAAACCCCTGAGATAGGGCGCGGTGTGAACGCCGGAAGGTCTGTTGATGTCAGTTGTTTTCTTAGCTGTTTAATGTGTCATATAATATGGGATGGGCCAAACTGATGGCAGGACACGGAAATCGTTTTTTCATTCATTCATTCATTCATTCATTCATTCATTTGTAAGATAACGTTCCACATCGGAAATAGCCGATTTACAAGCTCACAATGTGTCGCATCTGCAATATCCGGCACGGGATAAATAAATCAGGCACATTCGTTGCTGTGGTGATTCCTATAAAACAAACATTTCTCTGTGTTCACGGGTGTAATAATGGACCCAGTATTACACTGTCTTTCTGTCAGTCTGCGTCTCTCAGCGTGTCAATGTCAGTCACCTACTCACTTCTTTTTCCATCTCACACTCTTCTCTTTCTCCATCTGTGCCCCCCCCCCCCTCACTCACCTCTTCACACTCGTAGAGTGTTCTGTATTTCACCACGCACGATGATTCTTGCATTAGTACCGAGCACGCTATTAGACCCATTAATTCAATACCCCAAGTGTTGAGTGGAGAGGATGAGAAATGGATGAGCCCTAGCTGCGGGTTGCGTGCATTGCTGTGTAGTTGTGTAGTGTATGTGTGTGGGCTGCGAAGAGTTGTTGGAAGAGTACAAGCGTGTGGTTTAATGAATGGTTGTAGGGTGTATGTGTGGAGTTGAACGCATGTGTAAGAGTGGGGGCGAAGAGACATAGTAACAGATGTGTAATGCACACGAACGGGACTGCATTACACAAAGGCTGATATGTGATTCTAGGGCAGGATGACAATAAATGGCTATAGCAAACAAGCTATATTTAACCAATAAACAAATTAATGTAATAATGCCACTTGCATGCATGCCCCCAACCTGGGTGCATGCATGCAAATCAAAATCGTTAAAATTACAAAAACGATAGAAAGAAGTAAATGAAAACATTTTAACACTTATCTTTTCTTTTTTATATATATATATCTAAAATATAAACCCTTGTTGTAAAAGTTGTCCTTTAATGTGCCTTTCTCATGGATGGCTTTTCCCTTGCAATTCCATAAAATTTGACAGTAGACCAAGCCTACTTCAACGTCCCAAATCTGCAGAATTCTCCTTTGAATTAACATACTGTTAAAAAATATAATGATAATACTGATGCCAAAGACTACGGATGCCAGCATGAAGATCCAACATAACAGAATGTTCTCTGCATACTGTGCTATCACTACAACTATACTGCTACTGTACACAAGGGGAGTCAGTGCCTACTGTACTATCACTACAACTATACTGCTACTGTACACAAGGGGAGTCAGTGGCTCAGGAGGAAGAGCAACCGCCGGAAGGTTTCCAGTTCCAGTCCCGGGCTCCCCCAGAGTCGGTGTCAAAGTGTCCTTGAGCAAGACTCTGAATCCCAGAGATGCAAGGCAGGTTGGTGCCTTGCATGGTTTCCTCGGTGTATGAATGTGTGTGTGTGTGTGTGTGTGTGTGTGTGTGTGTGTGTGTGTGTGTGTGTGTGTGTGTGTGTGTGTGTGTGTGTGTGTGTGTGTGTGTGTGTGTGTGTGTGCTTTGTGTGTGTGTGTGTTGTGTGAATGGGTGAATGTAATGCACAATCATTGTAAAACACCCTGGATAAAGACACTATACAAATGGACCATTTACTACTAATAATAATAATTAGATCTACCCTTTGGCTAGTCCTCATTGGCTAAGGGCCCTGCCTTTGTACTGTTGGTAATTCTTTTGAGGAGAATAACCATGGTCTATAAAGTTTTGGTATAACATACTGATATAACAAAGCAAAGTTCCCAGTTCAATCCCAGGCTCCCCCAGAGTTAGTGTTTGTAGTGTCCTTGAGCAAGACTCTGAACCTCTAATAGCTCCCGATGTGCAGGATTGGTGCCTTGCATGGTTTCCTCCGCCATCTGTGTATAAATGTGTTTGTAAATGGGTGAACGTAATGCATAATCTGCGTAAAGCGCTTCGGATAAAAAGCGCACCATTTAACATTTACCATTAATCACGCAACATTTATCTTACAGTTATGCAAGTGTGCAAAAGAAGGAATGCTGCATGGCCCGGGGGTGATGACACATGTCCAGTCTACCCAGTGAGCGACCGGGGTGTCTAAGAGCAATTCCCTCATTTATCACTGCTTACAGCACAGGAATCTCCCCTTCCGTGTTCAGACACATCCACAAGCTTCATAGCTCACTCCATTGACAGTCTTGACAGGCTGTTTGAGAGTGTGTGTGTGTGGGTTTGAGTGTGTGTGTGTGCGTGCATGTGTTTTTGTGTCATCTCATTGTTGTGCCGCACCTCAATGTGTCTGTGCGGGCCTCCTCTCGGGCTGCGTGTTCGGTGCACGCACGTGAAAACGCAGTAGTAGCCTTTGTGAATGTGTGTGTGTGTGTGTGTGTGTGTGTGTGTGTGTGTGTGTGTGTGTGTGTGTGTGTGTGTGTGTGTGCGCCCTATACGTCTCTCCCAAACACAAAGGGCTCTCTGTTTTCGCCTCAAAAGTGTATCACAGTTTCCTCCACAGGACGTGACAAGACAGGTGGAATAGGAGGGTGGCGGGGTCCTGGGATAGGGGTTAATGTAAACAGCCAGGAATGTGATCCACATCACAGCCACTGATTTAGGAGAGAGGCTCGCGGGGCGAAGAGGTGGCTTGGCCCCTCGCCGCAACAAAATAAATGGAACATTATCCCCCGTGACAATCACACCATGCTTAAAGTTGCCCTTTCATCCAACTGCCAATGTCTGTCAACTTCCCAAGCAGCTAATGGGTGCACTTTAGCCCTGTTGGTGGTTCATTATGCGCCCGCCGGTGCCGTGTTACCAGGGACCTGGAGCTCACGGAGAGATGCAGGGGCGTCCAGGGCAGGGTGCAGTAAATGCATGGGTTGCCGCAGTTCCCAGCTCACGATGAACTGTATCAGTGGCCCTTTTTATCAAGGCCCATTATTTATTCAGCATTTGAGCCAGGGACCACAATTTGATGAGATCAAAAATGTTAGCCTCTCAGACCCAAAACGTATTTTCCAATGATATTTTGTTATCATTGGATAAGACTTTGTCCACAATTCCATGTTGTATGCATGATGTGGTACCATAGAAGAGAGAGATAAGAGGTAAACGTTGATCATAACAACAATTCTTTTACATTCTCAAATTGACTTAGGTAAATTAGGTAATGCATGTTTAATAATAATCATTTTACTCTTGAGAGAAACCAAATGGACCTGTACGGGTCAAGAGTTACCCATTTAGTTACCAACTCTTCATCATTTAGCTGGGGACCACCTGGAACTCCCTCAAGGACCACTGGTGGTCCTAGCACTGGTTGAGAATCACTGAACTATATCAAGAAGCTAATCGCAAAGGATCACAATGGAAATAAGCTCTCAAGTTGTTTGACAGAAATATACAGTATGTACTGTACAAATAAATGGTTGAATATATGCATTTTTCGTCAATGAATACATCAATCAATCACACTGACCGGCATGACAGAGCACAATTATAGCTTGCATATGAGCTTGTGCTCACAAGCCGCAGGCTGTGTCTGAACTCGTTACGCCTCTTGAACTCATCGTTTACGTGGGAATGGTTTTTAATTGGATTTTGTTATTGTCACCGTCGGATGGTCATCAGTAGCCCGTAAGACTGTGAAATGTCTGATAAGCTCTATTTAAAATCTCTAATATAATCGCACTCCCAGGAGGAAGTAAAAGATGGCTGGGTCGCATCTGACTTGCATCACAACGGTGACACACATGCTGTACACGCATGCACGCACGCACGCACAAACATGCGTGTGCGCGCATACACACGTCTCACACACACATACAAATGGCTGTCGACTGTCGGGTGGAAACCTTGTACCTCCAAGTTTCAAATGTGTACGTTCTTTCGAAAAGTAAAGCCCTGCTTCATCATACAAGACTGTCGCGCAAAACTAGTGAAAATAGCAGATCTACAAGCACACAACTCCTCGGCGTTGTGTGCTTGTAGGTCAGCCATTTTCACTATTTTAAATATATATATATATATATATATATATATTTTTTTTTTTCTTTTCTTTTTTTAATGATAAATACAAAACGAACGGTTTTGGAAGGACAGGTATCCACCCAACAACGACGACATGCAAACGTACATACACATACACATCACACACATGCCTCTGGTCTAGTCAGATCATGACTAGTCTCGCGTGGCCAGACTGTTGACTCCGCGATTTGGGAAATGCTCCCGTCAACAGTCTGGGGCACGGAAATAGAAACGATGAGTGCGAGATAAAGCGGATGTGACGCAACCGCTCCCTTGGTGCAGTAGCAATAACATGTCCTACTGGAAGCGTTATGTCTCCTTTCAATATTTCTGGGGGCGTTATTTCGTCTTTCTCTGGTGTTGTTGGTGTCACTTCCATGATGTTTTTAAACGTTTTCTTACATATACACCCATAACAACAATATGCCGCTCGAATGACTTTGTCTGAGCTATTGTGTTTCTGTTATGTTTCCAATGGGACTACCAGGGGAAACATAACAGCGTGCAGCACTGGCTACTTCCGATACTCGCCATTCGGGAGATGCCGTTCCAGACTCTATATAGCACTCGGAGATTGTGGAATAGTTGTCTGGCTACGCGAGACTAGATCATGACTGAACCAGCGACAATATAAATGGTGGCGGATGGACCTTGATGAATCTTCCGGACCTGCTAGCTCATCCGTTTGGACTGACAGAGTGAAAGGGCAGGAGGATTAGTTGCTTATTAAGCAGCAGAGACTTCCTCTTTAATCACAGGTATATCTTTCTGTGGACATGGAGGTATTGCCATCTGTGGCGAGTGCCAACACTTTCCGCCTCTTAACCACGGGAAAACCCACAAATGGAATAGACTGGAAAATAAGAAACACACGTTAAGATGACCTTTAGATGCTTACCGACTGTATCTACTGGGTTCTTATATTATTATTATTATTATTACCATTATTTTATTATGGGGGCACAGGCCTCTGCCAAGTTGACAGGTTGTCTAATAGTGGTTCACAAACGGTACGTGTGCCGAGGCACACTGGCGTGCTGTGAGACAAGTCCAGGCGTGCCTTGGGATTTTGTGACAACCACACATTATTACTGCAATATAACTACACAAAAAGTTAGAAATTGTTACTTATTCAAAATGATCAATAGCTTGTCATTCCCAATAGCCTACAGCGGCAATTTCTATACCCCTAAAGAAACACATTTTATACCGGCATCCCTGTTTTGAGCATGTCTTTTAGGAAAAAAATATTATTATTTCATTGTTATTTATTTTCAAAAACAGCTAAATTAGGGGTGCCCACTGGCCTACTGGTCCAGGCATATTCCACATAAGGCATTGCCACATAGGCATTGATGCCTGACGGCGTCTCTGGTTCGATTCCCGATCCGGACAACCTTTGCCACATGTCACTCCCCATCTCTCCCCCCATTTCCTGTAACAGTCCTATCGAATAAAGGCATAAAAAGCCCCAAAAAACAAATCTTTAAAAATAAAAACAGCTAGATTAGTACATCTACAGTTGTGATCGCACCGCTTCCCCTTTTAGCCAATACAACTTAAATGATGCATTGGTCTCGAGTTACTGACACTCACACCCGGTGGATTAATCATCTCTTTCCAACAAAGAATGTTGGTGTTATGTCTATCTGTTCAGACGTTTTGTGCAATAGAGGCCACGCGCTGCCACACCCTCTTTTGGCCAATCGCTGAGAAAAGTTAATCAGTTCTTCCTTGGCCCCGGACCAAGCATTTCACAAAGTTTGGTGCAAATCTAATATCCTGGCAGGCAGACAGAGAGGGGGCAAGAGCATACCCTCCAAATATCCAACATAGCCTTGGCAGACATAATAAGCTCTTGGCTTTACTTTGTTTATCCTTTTGACAAGTTGTCCAACAATATTAGAATCCTACCATCTGCCAGTGTGTTTGTATAGTGTGTAGCTTCTTTTAACCTCCTTTGCTTTAGCGTATTTCCAGTTGCTATATAAGGCACTGTTCGGATTGGACCCCCCTTTGTGCCAAAATGGATCATTTAAATCCCACATGCCCAGCAATGTGCATCAGCAGAAGGATTCAGACACACTGAACAGCTAATTATTGCTTTAGGGAAGATTTTAAATAAACATAGCATCTGTTACTCTTAAGATTCTACAGGTAACTCGTTGCATGTACATGAATGTCTCCCAACCTCACACAGGAGAAAGGAAACCGTCAAGATATTAATGAACAGTAACATTGATAAAGTTAAAACGGATGTTTGAGTGTTCATGCAATATGAACTTTTATTTTAAATTGAAATGTTAATTGTGGGGGAAAAGGATAGGCATAAATAAGCTCTGAGCTTCGGCCTATGCCTTTTCGATCAGCTAGAAATTGCTGTAATGTTTTATGTTTTTTGTGATAATTTTGATGAGGATCGAAATAAACTAAACTAAACATGTGTTAGTTTAATACCCAAGCTCGATCCCAGAGCTCACCATGGCTCAGAGTAGAAAGAGAGAAAGTGACCCTAATCAAGATGTGCCCTGGTTCCTGTCAGCTTTAAGAGAAACATTGGACAATGGTGTTTTAAGAGTACATCTTCCCTAAAGGGATGGCTAAGGGGAAGCAGAGTCTGGGCTTAGATTTGGTCTTGAAATACCACCCCCTCACACCTGTATTTCTCAGGTATCTCCCCCCTACCCCCCGGTGTGGAAAGCACCCCCACTCTTTTCCCACAAGGACATCACATCATGCATCGCTACATAATTTGCACATGCATACTGTATGAAAAGTCTGCAATGGAAGAAAGTCGCTGGCTTTCTTGCATTTTATCCTATTGATAATTGTGAGACTACATGATTCGATGACATGATATTATATGCTCATTAATTGCCATGTTGCTACAGGTTTTGTCTAAGTGCACTCAGGAAAAAGGCCTATAGACATAGCAGCCAAAGGTACGGCTCCTCCACACCTCCAAAACCTCAACCCCTACAACCCCCACCAATTTGCCCTCCTGGCCCCCAAACGGTGGAATAAACTCCCTGTCGCACTTAGAACTACAGACTCACTCCCTAGCTTCCGCCATGGACTGAAGACTCACCTCTTCAGGCTCCACCTAAACCCATAGCACTACTGTAACACTCCCCTTCCCTCGATGACCACACATGAAGCTAGATAGTATTTTTTGGTTTTAGAAAAGTTGTTGTACTGATTAGGTGCGTGGTCTACCTATGTTATTGTTTTTCTAGTTTGATAATCCTATACATTTGTTGTATTGTTGTCGATGTACTGACATATTATCTCGCTTATTATATTGATGTATTACCTGCTTATGGTAAATCGCTTTGGATTAAAAGCGTCTGCTAAATGCCTAAATTGTAATTGTAAATTGTAGACACAACCGTTTGTTGTTAATGCACAGGAGCAAAGACTTGAGGGTTCGAAGCTCTGAGATGAGGTTGAGAAAGAAAAGGATCATACTCTCAAATGGAGAGAAGAGATAGCTCCTGATTGCACAGAAGGTTCAGGCAAAGGGTAAGAACATAATGCCTGTGACTCAAGATGTGGCAATTTCGAGTTTAAACACATCCCAGGCACAGTGTGAAGTGAAACGGCATACTGTACCATCTAGGTTTAGTGTCTTGTCTTCCGTTTGGACACGTTCTCTACTGTAACATGACCCCCTCTTCAAAACATCACTAAGTTTCATCTCGGAGGAAATCTCTGCTTGAGATTTTGATGACTAAAGTAAAGCTCAGCATGTCATGACCACTTTCCAATGATTCACTCTCTGACACTCACTCACTCACTCACTCACTCACTCACTCACTCACTCACTCACTCACACACTCACACACTCACACACACACTGCACGTACACACTCACTCACTACCACAAACACACGCACAACACACACCAACCCTTCTCATAAAAGTCGTTGATTTGATCGCGTCACAAAGTGAGAAAACAGGATTCCCCCCCTCCTCTTTCTTCGAGAGACAGCCGCTGATACGAACGACCTACGGCCTGGTCGCGACCTAGGCCACGACCTGGAGGTCGTATGTCCCGGTTCTGGAGGTCGTAGTTCGCGGTACATACTTGTTAGGTCGCGGCCGGTCTAGTTTCGCGACCCCCGGCCGTGGTTGCGCCACCTCGGTCGTCCCCGGGCCGTCTTTTTGCAGAATATTCTAGAGCAGCAGCGCTATTCAACCTTTTGAAGCTTGTGATTGGCTGAACCGGAGGTAGGAAGCGCTCCATTGTAGTCACTTGGACCGCGCGAGGTGCACCAAAACCTATCCTTAACCCTAACCCCAACTCTAACCCTAACCTTAACCCTAACCCCAACTCTAACCCTAACCCTAACCCTAACCCTAACCCTAACCCTAACCTGCCGACACTGAGTAGCTAACCTGCCGACGCTGTTGAAAACGAGCGCTCCTTCCCTTAGCAAGCGTAGAGTTTCTAAACTCGCGTCCCTTCCCTTAGCAAGCGTAGAGTTTCGATCGCGGCGCTCCTTCCCTTAGCAAGCGTAGAGTTTCTAAACTCGCGTCCCTTCCCTTAGCAAGCGTAGAGTTTCGATCGCGGACTTCCCAGGTCGCTGAATTACGACCGAGATCGCGCAAAACCTCCAGAACCGGGACCTACGACCTCCAAGTCGTGGCCTAAGTCGCGACCAGGCCGTAGGTCGTTTGTATCAGCGGCTCTTGCTGCTTTCTTCTTCCAGTGTTTGCATTGAGTCATGTCTGGCAGCGTAATGCAGCGCCCCATGTCCCGCTGCCGACAGACGCGCTGACGGTTCATCCTCTCTAATGCAGAGAGACGGCACATCAAAGCCCAGGTGGGGCGTTAGTAACATGGGGGCAGAGTGGGATGAAGGGATCACATGGCCTGAGATAAAAGGCCCGGCGTTGCAGACACCAAAACAAACCCTCAGCGTCGCCAAAGCTGCAATATCTCTCACCTGTTACAATATTGCCTTCAAAAGGACTCGTTTCATCCTTTCTGTACAAAGTATGTGTTCAATCTCTCTCTCCCTCGCTCATGGCATGTGAGAGATGTGATGTTATGAGTGTATCTGCGTCTGTGCGTTTGCACTTGTGTGTGAATTAGGCAGATGTGTGATTTTCTGTGTACTAGAGTCCGGGCGGCGCTATATGGCCCGGCAGGGGTGATGCACCAAATTCTGCGCCCTGGGTACTAGTGGAGTCAGTAACGCACTTTTTACTTCAAGTCATGATGCAAAGGTCCCCTTTGGTATGGAAGTACCTTAGGGCCATAGGAAAGAATTTATCCAAAGAGACAAGTTAGATCACCCTTCATTTTCTTTTTATAGCCATTTTAAAAATGGCCGCCGACAATAAACCACTATTACACCAGACTCCATATCTTTGCTTCTGTTAGAGATATAATAATAATATTGGTGTCAAAGTATACATTTTTGGGGTCTAGGAATTCAATTCAATAGGTTTCAAAGCAAAAAACCCAATACTAAACTAATTAACATGACAGCGGGGGGTAAAATATGCAAATGTCATGAAAAATAACACATTTTAACAGGGTAACTTACCCCCCCACCCCTCCCCCTAAACTTTGATTCACCTTTCCTTTGGTATGGAAGTACCTTAGGACCATAGGAAACAATTTATCCAAAGAGACAATTTAGATCACCCTTCATTTTCTATCTACAGCCATTTTAAAAATGGCCGCCAACAATAAACCACTATTACAACAGACCCCAACTTTGCTTCTGTTAGAGCTTTAATAATAATATTGGTGTCAAAGTGTACATTTTTGGGGTCTAGGAATTCAACTAAACAGGTTTCAATGCTAAAAACCCAATACTTCACTAATTAACATGACAGCGGGGGTAAAATATGCAAATTTCATGAAAAATAACACGTTTTAACAGGGTAACTTACCCCCCCCCACCCCTCCCCCTAAACTTTGATTCACCTTTCCTTTGGTATGGAAGTACCTTGGGGCCATAGGAAACAATTTATCCAAAGAGACAATTTAGATCACCCTTCATTTTCTATCTATAGCCATTTTAAAAATGGCCGCCAACAATAAACCACTATTACAACAGACCCCAACTTGGCATCTGTAGAGCTAAAATAATAATATTGGTGTCAAAGTGTACATTTTTGGGGTCTAAGAATTCAACTAAACGGGTTTCAATGCTAAAAACCCAATAATTCACTAATTAACATGACAGCGGGGGGTAAAATATGCAAATTTCATGAAAAATAACACGTTTTAACAGGGTAACTTACCCCCCCACCCCTCCCCCTAAACTTTGATTCACCTTTCCTTTGGTATGGAAGTACCTTAGGGCCATAGGAAACAATTTATCCAAAGAGACAATTTAGATCTATAGCCATTTTAAAAATGGCCGCCAACAATAAACCACTATTACAACAGACCACAACTTGGCTTCTGTAGAGCTATAATAATAATATTTGTGTCAAAGTCTACATTTTTTGGGGTCTAGGAATTCAACTTAACAGGTTTCAATGCTAAAAACCCAATACTTCACTAATTAACATGACAGCGGGGGGGTAAAATATGCATATTTCATACAAAATTATATGTTTTAACAGGGTAACTTGTCCCCCCACTCCTCCCCCTAAACTTTGATTTACTTTTCCTTTGGAATGGAAGTACCTTAGGGCCATAGGAAAAACCTAATCCAAAGAGACAAGTTAGATCACCCTTCATTTTCTATTTATAGCCATTTTAAAAATGGCCGCCGACAATAAACCACTATTACACCAGAACCCATATCTTTGCTTCTGTTAGAGCTACAATAATACAGTCTGTCTTGCACTTCCAATGAAGTGTATCACTGCTTGGTGAAATGTGATCAAAGTATCTTCCTTTGTGAAGGAAGAGGGAGAGTAGAGCATTAGGACACAGTCCTAATGTCGTCCCTGGAAACACCATACAGCTTCTGGAGACATTTCTAGAGAATGGGTGTGTGGGTGGAGATCATCTCAGTGGTGGGGCTAGGGCCAGAGAGCAGCTGAAGAGGTAAGGTGAGTTCAGGCAAGGACTGCCACACAGACTGTCTTCTTGCCCTTGCCAAAGGCTGTGTTGCTCCCCATTAAAGCATGGAATGATGGCAGTGCCATTTCCTTGGATGGTCCAAGACTGTGAGCAATGGCATGTGCTGGAATATACCTGGTAAGGGAAAATTATCCAAAAGAAGGGGAATGTCATAGACAAATTTGCTTCAGTCTGGGAGAACACCAAATCCCATCAGTCATAGAGAAGCCGGTGCATGAGCCTTGGAAATGTCTTCAACCGCACTCTGAATGACAAGAGATTCCATCAAGGCAACCAGTGCTGAACTGGAGGGGGCTCCCTGGAAGATTCAAGGCCTGTGCCTAGCCTACCAGCATGAAATGCACCCAAAAATCCTCAGGCCTCTACTCATCTATGATCTGATGGCTGAATGAAGATGGCTGGGATTGCCACGCAGCCTAAGCAAAATCGGGCTGTGCAGGAACACCAACAAACTCAGGCTTTGTTTCAGCTCAGTCGGGGAGGAGTTTGTGGCACGGGCACAGGAAGATCTGCAGTACACATCCTGAGCACACAGGTACATATCCTGAACATATCCTGAGCAGCTGCTCCAATGCGCTGCATGGGTGAGGCCTGAGGGCCGGTTTCTTTTCTGACCAGGTCCTGAAATCCATTGCTTAAGCAATCAGCAAGGGCATCAAGGGCATCCAATACTCCCAAGTCACAGCTAACGCCATTCACTGTGTCAAGGAAGGGAAAAGGCCAGAGAAAACACCAAAGAACTGCTCTGCTGGTTTGCTCTCCACAGCCCGAGACTGAGTGATGACAGTTGACCTGGAGAGGCAGCTGAAAATTCCACCACACATCACCCAGTCCAGATTGAGACCTGACATAATCTGTCCATTTGGAATTTGCCAGTCACTCCGTAAGCACAGCTACGCCACTGTGCATAACAGTTGCCAACAAAAAAGAGACATGCAGCAGAAAAGGCCTCCAGATTAACACATGGGAAGCCACGGTTTCTAACATTTCTAGCTGTTGCTGCTGCCGCCGTTCACTCAGGCTTTATTTTGAAAAGCCTCGGAAGCTTCGTGCGTGTGCACGTGAGTGTCCACTGACGATTGAGGAAGAAAATCCATTTGTTTACAAACGCTCGCGAAACTAAAATCCAAACCGGGGCCGACCATCACGGTAAAGTGTCGCCGTGAAAACAATCAGATCTCTGCTTCCCTGGCGTTCTTTGCACCTCATTCATAGATAAAGCCCTTTTTATGTTTCAGCCTAGAATGGAAATCAATGCAGCCTAGTCGCGCCATTCTCTCTCTCTGCGAGCCACGGTGTGACGTATGGACTAGGGTCTTTCACAGGGAACACAACAAGCGCGCAGCACACTGCACAGTTAACCCTTTGTTGTCTCGTTGAGGAACGAGACAACTCCTTTTGGCAGAGCGACCTCTAGTGGCCTTAACTCGTTACTGAACGAGTTTGGCCCCTTGGGTGTTAAGAGGGGAGAGCAGTGGGGACAGAAGCATGCCTTGGATACATAACGAGGTCTGATCAGCTTTAGTCGGGTCGCCTGAGGAGGCCGACCGACTCTTGCAGGACCCAAAACACCCAGTGACTCCAGGAAACAACACTGATGATGTGTCCAAGTTTGCATCAGTAAATGATGTGTTAACTGTTAATGACATGTGATAATTATTTCACCTCTATTTTGAGTGTAATGAGAAAACTATTGTTTTTTTTTTGTTGTTGTCTTGAAACCAATTTAATTGGATTCCTTTACCCCAGAAATGATATCTCTATCAGAAGAAAAGATAAAGGCTGTGATGTATTGCTGTAAGTGTAAATGATGGCTGCCATTATTTTTTAAACATGTATATTTCAGAAATGAAGGGTGTTTTAATTTGTCTCTTCGGATAATTTCTTTCGTATTACCCTAAGGTAGCCTACTTCATTGCCAAAGGGGGAGAAAATGGAACGTTACCCTGTTAAAACGTATTTTTCTTTGCATATTTTACTCCTGTTGAAAGATATTGTTGTTTTCATTGAAACCTTGGATTACTAGACCCCAAAAATGTACACTTTGACACTAATATTATTATTATAGCTTTAACAGAAGGAAATATATTGGTTCTGCTGTATTGTTTTGAATTGTGGCAGCCATTTAAAAAATGGCTATATAAAAAAAGGAAGGGTGATCCAACTTGTCTCTTTGGATTAGTTTTTTCCTATGGCCCCATACCAAAGGAAAAGTAAATCAAAGTTTAGGGGGAGGGGTGGGGGGGGGGGGGGGGGTAAGTTATTTTTTCATGAAATTTGCATATTTTACCCCCCGCTGTCATGTTAATTAGTGAAGTATTATTTTTTTTTGCATTGAAACCTGTTTAGTTGAATTCCTAGACCCCAAAAATGTACACTTTGACACCAATATTAATATGATAGCTCTAACAGAAGCAAAGATGGGGTCTGGTGTAATAGTGGTTTATTGTTGGCGGCCATTTTTAAAATGGCTATAGATAGAAAATGAAGGGCGATCTAAATTGTCTCTTTGGATAAATTGTTTCCTATGGCCCTAAGGTACTTCCATACCAAAGGAAAGGTGAATCAAAGTTTAGGTGGAGGGTGGGAGGGTAAGTTACCCCGTTAAAACACGTTATTTTTCATGAAATTTGCATATTTTACCCCCCGCTGTCATGTTAATTAGTGAAGTATTGGGTTTTTAGCATTGAAACCTATTTAGTTGAATTCCTAGACCCCAAAAATGTACACTTTGACACCAATATTATTATTATAGCTCTACAGAAGCAAAGTTGGGGTCTGTTGTAATAGTGGTTTATTGTTGGCGGCCATTTTTAAAATGGCTATAGATATAAAATGAATCGTGATCTAAATTGTCTCTTTGGATAAATTGTTTCCTATGGCCCCAAGGTACTTCCATACCAAAGGAAAGGTGAATCAAAATGTAGGGGGAGGGGTGGGGGGGTAAGTTACCCTGTTAAAACATGTTATTTTTCATGAAATTTGCATATTTTACCCCCCGCTGTCATGTTAATTAGTGAAGTATTGGGTTTTTTGCTTTGAAACATGTTTAGTTGAATTCCGAGACCCCAAAAATGTACACTTTGACACCAATATTATTATTATAGCTCTAACGGAAGCAAAGATATGGGGTCTGGTGTAATAGTGGTTTATTGTCGGCGGCCATTTTTAAAATGGCTATAAAAAGAAAATGAAGGGTGATCTAACTTGTCTCTTTGGATAAATTCTTTCCTATGGCCCTAAGGTACTTCCATACCAAAGGGGACCTTTGCATCATGACTTGAAGTTAACAGCTTATTTTTCGGCGTTACTGACTCCACTATACTTTAACTTTTGAAAAATAGCAGATATACAAGCTCACAGTGCGGCACCGAGTGCTTAAGACTGTATATGGAGATCAGCATAAACCCATGTATGGGCATGTCAATATATGGAGATCAGCATAACTCATATATGGACATGTCCCCTTTTTTACCGATATATGCAGTTGACTGATTTGTTTGCGTCTGGTGCCATGACGACACATTGAGGCTAGACGACACTCCATATTTGGGCGTAGCTGCATTGGGAACTCCTTACATGGTTATAGCCTGTGTGTGTGTGTGTGTGTGTGTGTGTGTGTGTGTGTGTGTGTGTGTGTGTGTGTGTGAGCATGTGTAAGAGAGAGAGAGAGAGAGAGAGAGAGAGTGTGTGTGTGTGTGTGTGTGTGTGTGTGTGTGTGTGTGTGTGTGTGTGCGTGCGTGCGTGCGTGCGAATGTGTTTCCTCTCTCCAGCAAGAGCCGTCGCAGACTGCGTCCGCGTCTGAAGACGGGTCTTATGACCCGTCTCATGACGCGTCAGTGCTTAAATAGCAGTCAAGACGCAGCTTTGCGTCCAGGACGGAGCTCCCGCGGCTCAAGACGCGATTCTCGGTTTCAATCACTTCAATCACGTCTTTGCGTCTTCTAGACGCGAAACCGCGGCTCAAGACGCGATTCTCGGTTTCAATCACGTCTTTTAACCTCAAAGACGCGGCTTGGACACTACAATCGCGTCTTTGATCCCAAAGACGAGGCTTGGAATCGCGTCTGGCTGGAACTCGGTGTGGCCGTAAAGGAGACATGTAACCCGCAAAGTCTGCTGTGTGCTGTCCTTGTATCTATTAGATACATTTTACTATTATTTATTGTCAATGGAACATGCTATATTCTACCATATTGTCGGCATTATAGTGTGTCATAACGTTTTTAGTGCGAAAATATATCTTTTCGTTTCTTTTTTTTTTTAGCATTTAAAAAAAAAAGGCAGGTTATATGTGCCTGGATTCATGGCACAGAGCAGAACGTTTAGCTCAGTCGCTAGAGCGGCCGCCCCGTTGACCGGAGGTTGCCGGTTCGATCCCCGCCTCAGTCACTCTTTATTTCTAAGCACTGTGAAACACGTTTTCTTGCGGCTCCAGACGCGAATCTCGTTTCAATCACGTCTTTGAGCCAAAAGACAGGGCTTGGACCGCGTCTTTGAGCCCAAAGACGGGGCTTGGACACTACAATCGCGTCTTTGGGGGCTTGGACCGCGTCTTTGAGCCCAAAGACGGGGCTTGGACACTACAATCGCGTCTTTGATCCCAAAGACGTGGCTTGGAGGCTACCGCGTCTGGCTGGAACTCGGAGCGGAGTCAAGTTCATTGAAAATAAGGGGGCCGTATGTTTTGACGCGGCGCCTCCGTGCGGCCGATGTGTCTAGTGTGTGTTCCCCTTCAGACGTCTGCTGTCTGCTCTCCGTGAAAAAAAAAAAAAAAAGGGTGTCTATTGTATGTATTTTTTGATGGAGAATTCAAATATTACCTTCTTTTTTGCATAGGACAACTCTAACCTGCATCAATTGGTATTTTATAATTGCCAATTGTACCCTATCCATCTAAAAAACAAATTGGATGTCTATTGTAGGTATTTTTTGATGGAGAATTCAAATATGACCTTCTTTTTTGCATAGGACAACTCTAACCTGCATCAATTGGTATTTTATAATTGTCAATTGTACCCTATCCATCTAAAAAAAACAAATTGGATCTCTATTGTATGTATTTTTTGATGGAAAATTCAAATATTACCTTCTTTTTTAGATAGGACAACTCTAACCTGCATCAATTGGTATTTTATAATTGCCAATAGTACCCTATCAATCTAAAAAAAAACAAATTGGATCTCTATTGTATGTATTTTTTGATGGAAAATTAAAATATTACCTTCTTTTTTTAGATAGGACAACTCTAACCTGCATCAATTGGTGCATCAACCTTCTATCTATCTATCTATCTATCTATCTATCTATCTATCTATCTATCTATCTATCTATCTATTTATACTTCACCTTTAGTCAAGAAGAGAGTTCAGCCTCAGGAACTTGCACACCTGGAACTGTGTCATGACTGTGTCATGGAGCTAAGCAGAACTATGTTAAATACTCACAATGAGTCTGATGGACCAATCAGAGTGGTGGTGGGGGGAGGGATCAACAATAGACAGAAACTGGATAATGCTTTGTTAACTGTCCCACCTAAGTCCCTGCTAGTCTGAACAAATCACCTTCCCTCTCATAACACTACTACTACTACTACTACTACTACTACTACTACTACTACTACTACTACATTTATATAAAGCTGCTCTTGCATTTGAATTCAAGTCTGACACAAGTTAAGGTTAACTTAGGTAGTAGTTCATTTTGCTGGCTTTTGTGTGTGAGTGTGTAGGCCCACAAATTATTATAATTGTCTGTCATTAAGTGACTCAAAGGGAGACGTCTAATGGGTGTTTATTATTTTAATATTAACTGTGGGAAGATTATATATATTTTATTTTGCACTTACAGTGTTGTGATATTATTCCTGAAGGAAGAGGGGTATTTTCACAGCCCAGGCTTTGAACCTAAATGCTGTTTACATGCTCTATAAATATTTATTTCTATATAAAACTCAGTTGTGTGGAGTTATTGTGTGCCTTTTCTTGTAGCTAAAGAGTCCGTTTGTTCACTAGACATTAAGTCAAGGTTACTATTTTGAGTTGAAGCCAAGTGTTTTATTACTTTGTGGTTTAACATTATTTAAAAGGCAAATTCATTGTTATGGTTACTTTAGAAGACTGCTTTTGCATTCATGAGTTAAAAAGAGAGCCAAGCTAATTCAAAGAGTTAAGTTAAAGGAACACAAAACGTGACTTAACTCACAGCTGCCATTGGACAGACAGTTATAACATACTCTTATCTTTCACAGAACAGACAATTATCATTTATTTTATCTATTTGAGACATGTAGCTGCTCTAGGGGAAATAGAGCATTAATTTGGGATCAGCCTATTCAATTGATAATGACCAATGGGTGCCAGTTTCTAAGTAGTTAAGCATATTACCATAACAATATATGTGGCCTAGACATGGATATTGCCCACTCAACTCGTAATCTACAGAAATGTCCACCACATCACACAGTATAAAACCTAGTAGAGAAATCTGCCTTCTCCTGTATTGTATTAGTGACATTCATTAATAAATAGTAAAATAACAGGACAGAGCAGAACAGGCCTCTGCTGTGTCTTTATTATGGGTGCATTCCAATGCAAATGGATACTCTGGAACAATCTGAAACAATGTATCTTTCCTGTGGCTGTTATAATGAACACAAACAGATCAGAACGTAATTTAACATTAACCAGTTACATTTATCATACAACAATGTAAGGGATGGATTCCTTTCTATTGTGTGAGTTACTTAAATGCTGATCAATATGTGAATCTGGCTCTTATCAGGTGGGTGTTTTCTCTCCCTGTCCTGTGCTGTCCTCAGTTAAACCAAGACAGTGCTGTTGTCACCAATGTGGAAAAAGCTTCAGCTCAATTTATTATCTCAAAGTAGACCAGAAAATACACACAGGAGAGAAGCCATTCAGCTGTGAACAATGTGGGAAGTATTTTGCTAAAAGATCACAAGCGTTCACATACTGGAGAGAAACCTTATTGTTGTGACCAGTGTGGGAAAAGATTTGTTCAAAAGGGGATTTTAAAAGAACACCAGAGAATTCACACTAGAGAGAAGCCCTATTGCTGTGACCAGTGTGGGAAAAGCTTTATTCGATTGTCTTATCTCAAAATACATGAACGAATTCACACAGGAGAGAAACCATACGGCTGTGTCCAATGTGGTGAAAAGATAGTCCGAAAGTGCACCAGAGATTTCACACCGAAGATGATGCATATCACTGAACATTTTCGCACACTGGACACAGCAGTATATGGCTTCTCACCAGTGTGGATTTTCAGGTGTCTTTTCAGAGCCGTCTTCAGAGTGAACCTTTTCCCACATTGGTGACAGCAGTAAGGTCTCTCTCCAGTGTGAATCTTCTTGTGTTGTACGAGGCTAGATTTTACAGTGAAACGTTTGCCACAGTGTTCACAGCAGTAAGGCTTTTCTTCGGTGTGAAATCTCTGGTGCACTTTCGGAGCAGCCATTAAACTGAACTTTTCCCCACATTGGACACAGCCGTATGGTTTCTCTCCTGTGTGTATTTTCTGGTCTACTTTGAGATAATAAATTGAGCTGAAGCTTTTTCCACATTGGTGACAACAGCACTGTCTTGGTTTAACTGAGGACAGCACAGGACAGGGAGAGAAAACACCCACCTGATAAGAGCCAGATTCACATATTGATCAGCATTTAAGTAACTCACACAATAGAAAGGAACCCATCCCTTACATTGTTGTATGATAAATGTAACTGGTTAATGTTAAATTACGTTCTGATCTGTTTGTGTTCATTATAACAGCCACAGGAAAGATACATTGTTTCAGATTGTTCCAGAGTATCCATTTGCATTGGAATGCACCCATAATAAAGACACAGCAGAGGCCTGTTCTGCTCTGTCCTGTTATTTTACTATTTATTAATGAATGTCACTAATACAATACAGGAGAAGGCAGATTTCTCTACTGGGTTTTATACTGTGTGATGTGGTGGACATTTCTGTAGATTACGAGTTGAGTGGGCAATATCCATGTCTAGGCCACATATATTGTTATGGTAATATGCTTAACTACTTAGAAACTGGCACCCATTGGTCATTATCAATTGAATAGGCTGATCCCAAATTAATGCTCTATTTCCCCTAGAGCAGCTACATGTCTCAAATAGATAAAATAAATGATAATTGTCTGTTCTGTGAAAGATAAGAGTATGTTATAACTGTCTGTCCAATGGCAGCTGTGAGTTAAGTCACGTTTTGTGTTCCTTTAACTTAACTCTTTGAATTAGCTTGGCTCTCTTTTTAACTCATGAATGCAAAAGCAGTCTTCTAAAGTAACCATAACAATGAATTTGCCTTTTAAATAATGTTAAACCACAAAGTAATAAAACGCTTGGCTTCAACTCAAAATAGTAACCTTGACTTAATGTCTAGTGAACAAATGGACTCTTTAGCTACAAGAAAAGGCACACAATAACTCCACACAACTGAGTTTTATATAGAAATAAATATTTATAGAGCATGTAAACAGCATTTAGGTTCAAAGCCTGGGCTGTGAAAATACCCCTCTTCCTTCAGGAATAATATCACAACACTGTAAGTGCAAAATAAAATATATATAATCTTCCCACAGTTAATATTAAAATAATAAACACCCATTAGACGTCTCCCTTTGAGTCACTTAATGACAGACAATTATAATAATTTGTGGGTCTACACACTCACACACAAAAGCCAGCAAAATGAACTACTACCTAAGTTAACCTTAACTTGTGTCAGACTTGAATTCAAATGCAAGAGCAGCTTTATATAAATGTAGTAGTAGTAGTAGTAGTAATAGTAGTAGTAGTAGTAGTAGTAGTAGTAGTGTTATGAGAGGGAAGGTGATTTGTTCAGACTAGCAGGGACTTAGGTGGGACAGTTAACAAAGCATTATCCAGTTTCTGTCTATTGTTGATCCCTCCCCCCACCACCACTCTGATTGGCCCATCAGACTCATTGTGAGTATTTAACATAGTTCTGCTTAGCTCCATGACACAGTCATGACACAGTTCCAGGTGTGCAAGTTCCTGAGGCTGAACTCTCTTCTTGACTAAAGGTGAAGTATAAATAGATAGATAGATAGATAGATAGATAGATAGATAGATAGATAGATAGATAGATAGATAGATAGATAGATAGATAGATAGATAGATAGATAGAAGGTTGATGCACCAATTGATGCAGGTTAGAGTTGTCCTATCTAAAAAAAGAAGGTAATATTTTAATTTTCCATCAAAAAATACATACAATAGAGATCCAATTTGTTTTTTTTAGATTGATAGGGTACTATTGGCAATTATAAAATACCAATTGATGCAGGTTAGAGTTGTCCTATCTAAAAAAGAAGGTAATATTTGAATTTTCCATCAAAAAATACATACAATAGAGATCCAATTTGTTTTTTTAGATGGATAGGGTACAATTGACAATTATAAAATACCAATTGATGCAGGTTAGAGTTGTCCTATGCAAAAAAGAAGGTCATATTTGAATTCTCCATCAAAAAATACCTACAATAGACATCCAATTTGTTTTTTTAGATGGATAAGGTACAATTGGCAATTATAAAATACCAATTGATGCAGGTTAGAGTTGTCCTATGCAAAAAAGAAGGTAATATTTGAATTCTCCATCAAAAAATACATACAATAGACACCCTTTTTTTTTTTTTTTTTCACGGAGAGCAGACAGCAGACGTCTGAAGGGGAACACACACTAGACACATCGGCCGCACGGAGGCGCCGCGTCAAAACATACGGCCCGTTATTTTCAATGAACTTGACTCCGCTCCGAGTTCCAGCCAGACGCGGTAGCCTCCAAGCCACGTCTTTGGGATCAAAGACGCGATTGTAGTGTCCAAGCCCCGTCTTTGGGCTCAAAGACGCGGTCCAAGCCCCCAAAGACGCGATTGTAGTGTCCAAGCCCCGTCTTTGGGCTCAAAGACGCGGTCCAAGCCCTGTCTTTTGGCTCAAAGACGTGATTGAAACGAGATTCGCGTCTGGAGCCGCAAGAAAACGTGTTTCACAGTGCTTAGAAATAAAGAGTGACTGAGGCGGGGATCGAACCGGCAACCTCCGGTCAACGGGGCGGCCGCTCTAGCGACTGAGCTAAACGTTCTGCTCTGTGCCATGAATCCAGGCAGATATAACCTGCCTTTTTTTTTTAAATGCTAAAAAAAAAAGAAACGAAAAGATATATTTTCGCACTAAAAACGTTATGACACACTATAATGCCGACAATATGGTAGAATATAGCATGTTCCATTGACAATAAATAATAGTAAAATGTATCTAATAGATACAAGGACAGCACACAGCAGACTTTGCGGGTTACATGTCTCCTTTACGGCCACACCGAGTTCCAGCCAGACGCGATTCCAAGCCTCGTCTTTGGGATCAAAGACGCGATTGTAGTGTCCAAGCCGCGTCTTTGAGGTTAAAAGACGTGATTGAAACCGAGAATCGCGTCTTGAGCCGCGGTTTCGCGTCTAGAAGACGCAAAGACGTGATTGAAGTGATTGAAACCGAGAATCGCGTCTTGAGCCGCGGGAGCTCCGTCCTGGACGCAAAGCTGCGTCTTGACCGCTATTTAAGCACGGACGCGGCATCAGACGGGTCATAAGACGCGTCTTCAGACGTGGACGCAGATGCAGTTGGCTGAGTGAGAGAGACAGAGATAACTTGAAATGAGCACGCACACACACACACACACACACACACACACACACACACACACACACACACACACACACACACACACACACACACACACACACACACACACACAGGGCATTGATCTATGTTGCCTATTGCCTCTTAAAATAGATTGTTTTGAGCAGAGGCGCCAAGTTTTGTCCACGCCGCGGGGGGCTGAAGCCATATCAAGGGCTACTCCCCGCCCGTTTGCATACAAGCAATTGATGCAAATAGGCTATAGGAGCGCTCCGCGGGGTGCTGAAACCCCGCAGCACCCACAGACTTGGCGCCTATGGTTTTGAGCACATTTTGATACTTGTCTCTATTGTTTCATATCTCTGAGGCGTTCTAGCTCTCACTATATGAAGAGGAAGAGGCTGTAAGACCAGACATCACAGAGACAGGAGAGTAAACTCAGGTGGTGAGAGGAGCAACAGGACCTGATCCAGCTCCACTGAATCCATGTATAATAGTATCCATAAAAAATACACCAGACCATCATGTGTCAGATTTAGATTTTAACCACTTTAACCATTATTTTATACTTTGGCTATTCAAAGATAGCAGATATACAAGCTCACAGCGCGGCACCGAGTGCCGCGCTATGAGCTTGTAGATCTGCTATTTTTTTTTTAAATCATGAAAATGTGTGCACACCTTGGGCGGCTTGCACCAAGAGGGTTTAAATACATCTTAGTTTAGGGTTAATCATGGTTTTGTTGATCTATGATTTATTTTAAATCGAGGTGTGTTGCACCACTTAAATTTAAGCATTGCTTAACAAATCTGTGATTAAACCCTTAACCTGTGATTAAAACTAGACCAGGTCAACCTGGTTGTGCCAGACCCCCTGTCTGTCATCATCATTTATGACATCATGCCTTTTGTAGGCATGTCATCATCATGTCATCATCATGTCATCATCATATATACCCTTTATATAGAAAACCCGGACAGACATTTGCTTATGTAGGCCTACCCATTTCATGGGTCTGGCAACTATAACCTGCGATTAATTCATGGTTTAAATGTCCTCCATCTTGGATTTGCGATGTAAACACACTGGAATAAACTATTCTCTTGAGCCTAATATCATTAACGTGACTTATATATTTACTTCGGGGAGAATGTGGGTAGGCCTATCACCTTCTATGTTAAGAAGAGCGCCTGTAGCCAAAAAATATTTAATTTTATAACGCTCCGTCATACTACGGTGACGCTCGGCTCGCTACAGCGCGGTGCGGTGCGGCGCGGTGATGCGCGACTATCTAGGAACTAGGAAGCAAAGAAATACACCACAGTTTGATAGTTTTGTCAATTATGAAGCGATTTCGAAAATTAAAACGTCTGCATATTGGTTGGGAAGTCCACTTCCATGACAACTGACTGTGTTATGTCCCTGTAAATATTTAATAGTTCGCTATTTTAAAATAGCCGATGTACAAGGAAGACAACAATTATGATGAGATTTTTGTTTTCAACTGTGAAACGCTGTCTGCAGCTTCAGCTTGCCTGTGAGGCTTCCCTCGCAGAAGGGGGACCCCCATTCATGTCAATGGCATGTTTGCATTTAAACCACCTCTACAGCAAGTTTAAAAATAATCCCTTATTGATGTTTAAATCGAAGTTTAAAGTAGTGGTGCAAGAGGATTAACATTAATCCAGGTTTAGAATGAAAAGTAAAACGAAGATTAAAAGGATGGTTTAAAACTAAACCTGGTTAATGAAAACTAGGTTTAAGGTTTGGTGCAAGCTGATTAAAATATAAACCTTGATTTAAACCAGTTTAAGGCTTAAACCGTGTTGGTGCAAGCCGCCCCTTATATATTATTTTTTAAAGCGAACATTTGTAACTCAAATCTTTCTTTCTCAGGGTCCATGGAATAAAATACTTTGAGATGGGGGTCCGCGGTCAAATACATACAGTATAATTCTAAGGGTCCTTGACATTAAAAATGTTTGAGCACCACTGATATTGAAACATACGTTTTCAGACATTTTTAGAAACAGCCTCAGGTCTTAATGGGTTAAGAAGATTCTTCAACGAATTACAAACACATACTGTATTTCTCACCTCCCTGAACCTCCCTGTCAATAAAGTAGTTGAGGCTAGCTCAAATCTAATAACCAACAGATCTTGTCCACATTCATACGTATATAATATTAAGTGCAGAGACAGCTAAACCGCTATATGTGTTGCAATGTGCTGTATAGGACCAAGCCAAACAGACGTTACACCCCAAGAATACAGGGAGATGGTGTTTCTAACAATCTGTGGTTGGAGGACTCAGCTGCCAATGATGAGATGTACCGTTTTAGTAGCCAGCTTTTTCTCAGTGAGGAAAAGTTCAAGAGCAGAACACCAAGCAAGATGGTGGAAGCGTGCCATTGAAAATATCAGCGAATATTCCGTTACGGACACCCACATGACCAGAATGGTAAGGTGGAATACTTACCCCCCAAAAAGAGGAGAAAAAAACACTCCCGGCTGATTTTGATGCCTCTGATATCAAGGAAGCAAGAGAGCGTGACAGGCTCAGGGATAGGGAAATCCTGACTATCATCTAATAGACAGCACCACGCATCTCACATGACAGGCACAAGCCTTGAGAGGAGATGATAAGAAAACTTCCAGTGAAACCCATGGGAACTTCCTTGATATCGGTATTCGTTTGCAGTTTAAAAAAAAATTAAAACATCAAAGCCTTGTGTGTCACTGCTGTCAAAATGACATCATCGTGCCACTGGTGTCACTGCTGTCAAAATGACATCATCGTGCCACTGGGCACGTGCTTCAGAAGGAAGATTTGGAAGGAATTTAATGATACGGAAAGGCATTCCCTCTTGTTAGATGAAAGAAAGCAATGATATATCTCATAAAGATTTTTTTTATTTGTTGTGTGACAGGAATTGGAAATCAGAATCCAGGTTTGCATGTGTAAATAGGCCAGGAGATGGAAAATGTGGTTCTTTCTCTTGTCCGAGAGAATGGTTTTGAATTACATGAATAAACATGTGCCCAAGACTATGATGGTGCATCCAACATGATTATGTTGTAGAAGTACGCTGAGTGAACCTGTTCCTGGTTGAAAGTGCCATGTCCAGTGTTCATTTTGTAGCATTCTTCAACCCGGTTGAAAAGTTGTGTTGTGTACGAACTCACCATTTTTAAATGGCAGCATTCAGTGTAACCAGAGAAGCATGTTACGGAGCTGCAGAAGATCTCTGAGCCGTCTGACAAAAGCTGGGCCAGCCAATAAAGAACCCTGAAGTCCTTTCAGAAGATCCTGAATTCTATACTGAAGATCCTTTCAGACAACAGTGAGAGTGATCCACCAGATATACCTGGATGCCATCAACTTTCTGTACCTGGAAGATCACCACATCAGTCTTCCAAATAACTGCCTTGGCCTCTGACACTGCAGCTAACAGAAGGATCTGGACAACTCCAAGTCCACGGTCCACAAATTCCCAATTTCCCATTTCCAGGGAAAGGAAGTGGAAAGTCCCTGCACATTTCCAACACAGCACAACAGCCCCTAAAGTAATTAAGCCACCAGTTCAACTCCATAGAGGAATGCTACTGGATCAATGTGTACCACACATTCTTGAACACAATAACCCCAGGAACACCACAAGTGATTCAAAGGGGATGATGACAGAACCGAATTATCCAGTCCTTCCATTCCCTAGCCGTTCCAGCCAACTGGGTAAGCAGCACAAATCCTGAGGCTGACCAAGCTATCTACACACTGTGTGTGGAGGAAGAGGAGACGCTGAGATCAGGTCTTCCCCGCCAGCTTCCCGACTGTATGAATGTGATGTTTCACTGAAAGAAAAGAGAGGCTACAGTATCTCATTATGTTGTTTTTTATGTTGGGGACAAAGAATGAAAATTTGCATTTACTGCTAAAATCCCATGCACTGTATTTACAGTGCATTTTGCATATTGTTAATTAATCCATAGTGTCCCTTCCAAATAAATAAATACATTAAATAAAATTAAATGTTTGTTCCCCACCCCTGGTTAAGATGATTAAATATACTGTTATGCTACAGTATTGCAGGATAGCAGTGTTTGTTTCTTATGCTTGATTTCTGTTTTGTTTTTTTATTATTATTATTTATGTAAATTATTGGTATTTATTGCATCTGTTTTATGCTTTGTTATCCCTGTTACTGGAATAAAGATGCAAGTGATGTGACCTCGGTGTGTTGTAGACAAGGTGATAGCACACCACTCAGGAAGTGTACTGGATGGATCTGTTTGAAATACCATTCAATCGTATCCTTGCGAACTTTCTTTCTCAAAGAAACCACTGCTTTAATGTCACTGATTTGGTCTGACTAGCTGCATTACTTTCATGAAAACATTTCAAATCTGTGGTATCTTCATGTTTCAATACAATTTAAACAGTGGGTGCCTGGTGGCTCCACCAGTACAGCCAGACCATATCGTCGTTGTCGACCAGAAAACTTACATCTCCATCTTTCGATTTGTTTTTTCATAAATGAATGCCCTACTTTGCCGTACAAGAGTGTCACACAAAAGTAGCGAAAATAGCCAATACAAGCTCACAACGCATTGCGATATTTGTTAGCTATGTTCGCTATTTCAAGATTTGAAGTGAAAGTGGTGGTGAAAGCCTTTCTGTGGGTTTTATAAATATTGAACCAATGAAAAGTATTAACAAGAGTTTATGACTAAATAATAACTACATTGGATACATTGGATCACATGTTCTTTTTGAGCTGCGCTCCTGGAAGGAGCTAAGCTCCAATATCTGTCTTTGTTCCGGTCTTACAAAAATGTCCAGGCTCCAAGAAAGGTGAAGCGTGGCCTACATCTGGCCTAGACATGGCCTACATCTTGGCACAAACGGCTCAAAGTTTGTTGTACGCCCAGGGTCCCATTGACCAAGCTTTGCAGGACGCGCTGTGATTGGCCAGCGAGACGCTTGAGGAAATTAACTCATAAATAGCACCGCTCACTTCACACTAGATGTATTTTTGTTCGTTTCTTGAAAAGGTCATTTTGGACATACTAGGTTTCCACCCGACAGCAATGATGTGCTCCTTGTGAGCATGTAGACCCGGGTTTGAATCACTTGTCTTGTCTCACATGTCATCGTTCTCTCTCTCTGCCCTTGGAAAGCCTTGTCAGATTTGGCATCACAGTTTGGTTTGGTAATCTCTCAGTGCAACTGAGGTCCAAATTGCTCAGATTGGTTCAGACTGCAGGGAAGATCATAGGAGAAAGACAGCTCCCCTCTCTGCAGTCCATTTATGAGCAGACCACACTAAGACAGGCTCAAAAAATAGTTAACGATGCTACCCATGTTTTACATGGAGAATTTGTACTCCTGCCCTCTGGCAGAAGGTATAGTGAACCTACATGGAACTTAGGTTTAAAAAATCATTTGTACCAGCGTCAACTAAAATGTTGAACGAGGCTCTGAAACAGCATTGGTTGTGATATTAGATCAACTACCTTTTTGTGCACTGTGTAATGTTGTGTCCCCCCTGTATGTATTTCTATTATGTCTTTGTCATTGATGTTTTATGTGTGGCTGCAGCAGGGGTGAAAGCCCAAGCAAAATTTCCCTTGTGGACAATAAAGTTTACCTTACCTTACCTTGTCTGTTTACCCTGATCTACAGTATCTCAAATAAAGCAACAAATATAATAAAGAAAATCTAGTTGTCTATTGAGGGGTCTATACATGGTCCCCTCTGTCTTTCACCAAATCTATTCACTGAAAATAGCATATCTACCTTACAACGTGTCACATTGCGACACATTGTGAGCTTGAAGATCTGCAAAGGTTGCCTGAATATTGGCCTATTTTCACTAACGGTTCGCCTATTATAACATGCTCAGAGCAAGGGGTGGTAAACAGGTCCTAAGTTATGAACATATTTAATGATCATGGATGGTTGAGATGTGTCAACATGTGTGTCGGCGAGTGCTTTTTTCTTTTTTTGCCCCTGCCCCCCAAAATGTCTGTGCACTGCCCTGAATCGTAACACAAATTACAAACAAGCAAGATGTTCAACACACATCATCCAGACTGTCTAAAACACCATAAACAAGACCACAAATCCAAACAATAACATGTGTCAGAAGAAGGCCATATTGTGGAGCAGATGTCAGAGGCAACATCATGACATTTTCATGATGGCATAACGTCACTGTCGGGCAGAAAACCTCGCATCTCCAAGTTTCGAATGTGTACGTTTTTCGTAAAAACAAAACCCTGCTTCACCATACAAGACCGTCGCACAAGACTATGTCTATTTTAAATAGTTTTTATTTAAATAATAATAAAAAAGGAACGGTTTTGGACATACAAAGGTTTCCATCCGACAACGACGATATGGTACGCAATGCTGCTCAGGCGTGGAGAGCAAGGGAGAGCAATGGGTCCAAGATGACGCTCCCAGCCCTCTTCAATCATTAATCAGTCGGAGGAAGATAGCGGCTCACTATGAAAGTGTAGCTGAAGTTAAAACCTGGGGCTGGATGAATTAATGATAACGTTAACTCCGAGGTATCTATTCAGAAATGTAGAAAGAGAAGGTGGCGAGACTAAAGCAGCCACATTTCCACTTCCAGGGGTGTCGCACCAAATTCTGGGCCCTGGGTACTTTAACTATTGAGAAATAGCAGATATACAAGCTCGAGCTTGTAGATCTGCTATTTGTTTTTTAAAATCTTGACATTTTTGAATATTTCAAATCCTTCTAAGGTTTTTTGAAAAACCTACCGGTATGTTTCTATGTCAGTGGTGCTCAAACCTTTTCATGTGAAGGACCCCCAAAATGATACGTATTTGGCCACAGATCCCCATCTCAAACTATTTAGTTCCAGGCACCACCCAGAAGCAAAATTTGAGTTACACACGTTTGCTTAAAAAATACATATATTCAAAGATTTGCACACATTTTCACGACTTTTCAAAAATAGCAGATCTTCAAGCTCGCAGCGCGGCACTCGGTGCTGCGCTGTGAGCTTGTAGATCTGCTATTTTTCAATAGCTAAATGATAGCTAAAATAATGAAGGCCCCTCCACCTTGGGCCCTAGTAACTCAGTCCCACTCCCCCCCCCCCCCCTTGTGACGCCCCTGCACATTGCTCTGAGCCGGTACGGTTTATTTCACCACTCTGGGATTAGCTGGACTTGCATCCTGTTTTTGTGTGCGTTCATAATTTGATGCTACGTAAAGGTCATAAGTCTCCTGTTCTTGCATTCTCTCTGAACAGTGGGTTCACAAAGAGGTGCTGAAGAACACCATCGTTCACCAAGGCACCTTGCAGCAATATGCTCTCCTGTAAACCATAAATGTATTATAGTCTGCTTTTAACAAGAAACAACTGAGAGATACTGTACAGTACAGGAACATAATGATAATGAGTAGCAGCAGTATAAACCATATAGCATTTATGCTTTTGATTTGTTTTTCAGATCATTGTTGTCATAGTTTATTGCATTATCCAATTCAGGATAGCCCTTCTCTTCGGGCTGTTTGAGCCCTTCTCTGTTCTGCACTTCCCATTATGCATTTCACAGGAATGTTAGAATCACTCCTTTGCCACAAATAAAGACAACAAGGACAATGTCAGGGCCACATGTGGTCTGGGAAGAGAGGCTAAAAGCAAGGAATTAAGGGTTGAAGTTTTCACACTGGCAGATTTTTTTCCAGTGGCATCGCTGGAGCAAACATTTCAACACAACTTGGGCAGCTTATCAGAGACACGCTGCTCTGTTTTATTGCTGCTTAATGGAACATGAGCCCTGCAACAAATATAATAAGAGATAATGTTAAAAAAGTGTGATTGGCCCTTTAGGGCGTGCCAGTAAGTCTAAACAGATTAAGTAATTTCACCGGGAAGTTGATTCCAGAGCTGGATAGTAGTGTGTTTGTCTTGGAAAAGTTTCTATACACGGACTGAAATACCAACTTCTCTCTCTCTCTCTCTCTCTCTCTCTCTCTCTCTCTCTCTCTCTCTCTCTCTAAATGGTGCAATTATATAGCGTGTTTTATTTTTTTTTAAGTACAGAGATTGTGCATTACATTCACCCATTCCCAGACACACATTCATACAGCGATGGCGGAGGAAACCATGCAAGGCACCAACCTGCACTTCGGGAGCAATTAGGGGTTCAGAGTCTTGCTCAAGGACACTTCGACAGTAACTCTGGGGGAGCCCAGGATCAAACTGCCATCAAGCCACTCTACCCTGACCTGAGCCACTGCCGCCGCCTCTCTCTCTCTCTCTCTCTGTACAGTCTCTGTGTCTGTCTGTCTCTCTCTCTCTCTCTCTCTCTCTCTCTCTCTCTCTCTCTCTCTCTCTCTCTCTCTCTCTCTAGGTGGTTGCACACTGCTGCGTTTTTCGTTGCGAAATGCATTTTTCAGGGCAAGGAGAGAGAGAGAGATGAGAGAGCAAGGGACCGAGTGGTGCGCGAAAGGGGCGGCAGTGTGCAAACGTGACTGACATAACGTGAGGTTGATTTTTTATTTGCGTGTTCCGAAATTCACTCCGATATTCGGCCCGAAAAACGCAGCAGTGTGCAACCACCTTTAGACCGGGAATGCTTTATTACGCATTATGTTGTGCTTTAACTATTGAAAAATAGCAGATATACAAGCTCACAGCGTGGCACCGAGTGACGTGCTGCGAGCTTGTAGATCTGCTATTTTTGAAAAATCTTGATTTTTTTTGGTGCTCAAACCTTTTCATGTGAAAGACCTCCAAAATGATATGTGTTTGGCCACGGACCCCCATCTCAAAATATTTAGCTCCAGGGATCGCCCATAAGCAAAATTTGAGATACAAATGTTCGCTTAAAAAAATACATTATATTCAAAGATTTGCACACATTTTCACGACTTATCTACAAGCTCTCGGTGCCGCGCTATGAGCTTGTATATCTGCTATTTAAATTAACAATTAAGGCCCCTCCACCTTGGGCCCTAGTAACTCAGTCCCACTGCCCCCCCGCCTTGTGACGCCCTTGAC